>NC_054062.1:1217990-1259179 GCF_017639655.2 Falco naumanni | reverse complement strand
CACCCCGGGCACGGGGATGTGGTCATGGCAGGGGATGAAGCCGGTAACGTCACCATGCGTCACCCGGCATGGGGAAGCCCTCACCGCAGCCGGATGCGCAGGTGGCTGCCGGGAGCCAGGTAGGTAGGTGATGGCCACGGGAGCAGGGGTCCTGAGCTCCCTATTTTAGGGCCAAGCTGGGGGTCGGGGTCTTCCCTCCCTGCTAGTGCCCACCCCCTCAGCTTGGCCATGGAGCTGGGCACCAGCATGGCAGGGATGGGAGTCCCCTTGTCTCCCCAGACACGGGTCTTGGGGACCCGTGTGTCCCCAATGTGCTGAGCTCATCCTGCTCTTCTTCCCTGGCAGCCTGAAGTGCTCCTGCGCCTCGACCACGGCAGCATGTCAGCAGGTGAGTGCTCTGTTCCCCTGGCATCCGTCCCCCCGATCCGTCAGCTTTGCAACCATCCTCTTCACCCCCATTGCATCCATCCCTTTGTCCCTCTCACTCCCCTTTATATCCATTCCCCCTGCATTGGCCCCCTTCGTATCCAGCCCCTTGGTCCCACTCCGCATCCATCCCCCTGCACCCATCCCCTCGGTTCCCCTTGCATCTGTCCCCTCTGCATCCCCCTGTCCCCCTTGCATTCATCCCCTCTATCCTCTTTGCATCCCTCTCCTCCATCCCCCTTCCTTCCCTCCCCTGCGTCCCCTCCTTACCTCCCTCCCCTCTGTCTGTCCCCACATCCTCCAGCCCCCGACATGCCCCACACACCCTCAGTCCCTGCCAGCCACCTGGCCCTGTCCCCAGCCCCAGGGATCGCCGGGTGCCAGGAGTTGAAATTTCAGCCGGCTGTCATCAGGAGATGGGAAAGTGGCCCCAGAGCGGCTCGACTTTATTTTTAGCTCTGCCTCCCCACACGGCGCTGCACCCCGGCACCGCCCCGCACCATGGCTGGGCCAGATCCTGCAGGTGGTGGGAGCCCTGCACCCGGGTGCTCGGCAAGGGGACAGGGTGGCTAGTGCCACCTGCGCATCGGCCACCACATCCAGGGGCCGATGCTGGGGTTCAGGGATGGCCAGGGGTTGTGCCAGGCACTTGAGGTGGCTGTGCCAAGCCAAGCCTGCCACAGCCCCCATTAGCCCACCGGGGTGACAAGCTGGCCACAGGGGTGGATGCGGCTGGTCCCCACCCGCAGTGGAGCCATGGACAGTGACCGTCTCGGGACACCACGTGGCAGTGGAATTCCAGCCCCACGGCTGAGGCAACCTGGGGTCTTTGTGCTCAGCCATGTCCAGCCTGGCCGTCCCGACCTGCCCAGGTGATGAGGACAAGGGGAACACACGGCTGCTTCCCTCCCTGCCTTCCCCTTCCCCCCCAGGGCTCTGGGATCAGTCCCCTCAGTCCCTGGGGATGCCTCCCCCAATGTGGCACCCCCCAGAGACACCTTGCTCCTTGATGGGCTTTCTGGCTTTTGGTAATTATTTTTTTTCCTTTCTCTCCTCCAGAGAAGTTCAAGCACCACAAAATCATCTTCGTGGTGGGTGAGTCTGTGTGCGGGTCCTGTTGCTGGTGGGGTCAAGGCCACAGCCCATCCCTTTTCCCTGTCCCTGCGGGGTGGGGGCTGGAGGCTGAGGATGCGGTGGCCATGGCTCCAGCCGGGCTCCTAAAGGCTGCAGAGGGGTGTCCTGGGACAGAGAGGGCACCTCTGGCCAGGCACGGGATGGCAGCATGACCTGGGGTGAAGTGACAGTAAACACCTCGGGGGTGGTGTCCTCGGTACCGATGGGGTGGTGATGGTCAGGTGCCAAAGGGACAGTGATGCCCTGGGTGCCACCAGGCAGTGATGTCCTGAGTGCCAGTAGGGTCATGATACCCTGGGTGCTACTGGGACAGTGACGTCCAGGTGCTGTTGGGGCGGGTGGTGATGCCCTGGTGCCGATGGGAAAGTGATGTCCTGGGTGCTGATGGGGTAGTGATGCTCTGGGTACCGTCAAGATGGTGGTGCCCATGTGCCAGTTGCCAGCAGCCCTTGTCACCCCCAAGCACTTGGCATCCCCCGGCCCACCCCAGGACCACCTCTCACCATCCATCTGGTGCTGGGCCTGAGGACACCAGCCCCCATCTCACCGGGCTCTGAGGACTCCTGTGGGTCTGTGCTGCCGCTTCCACGTACCCCTCCAGCTCCTCACCCATGGCTTGGGGCACATGGGGCCCTTGTGGGACTTGCAGGTGGCCCCGGCTCAGGGAAGGGGACCCAGTGTGAGAAGATCGTGCAGAAGTATGGCTACACCCACCTCTCCACGGGGGACCTGCTGCGGGCGGAGGTCAGCTCAGGCTCAGAGCGGGGCAAGAAGCTCCAGGCCATCATGGAGAAGGGCGAGCTGGTGCCCCTGGTGAGTCCATGCAGGCCACTGGCCAGTGCACAGCAGGACGTGCAGGCAGGGTGGCTGTGGGGACGCCACAGTAACAGCTGGCACGTGGCCCAGGGGCACCTCTGTCCCTGCTGCCTGGGGGGGGAGTTTGCAGCAGAGATTTGGGGGTGCTGGGTGGGGGCATGTTGTCCAGTGTCAGCCCTGGCAGCTCTGTCCTCCCCTCCCCAGGACACAGTGCTAGACATGCTGCGGGACGCCATGGTGGCCAAAGCAGACGTGTCCAAGGGCTTCCTCATCGATGGCTACCCCCGCGAGGTGAAGCAGGGAGAGGAATTCGAGAAGAAGGTGAGGGCTGGTGCCGTGCCGTGCCGTGCCGTGCCGTGCCGTGCCACCTACCGTCCAGACAGAGGGGCTTCATCCAGCAGCAGCCCGGCCTTCCCCATCCCGGTGAAGAATCTGTCCCAACAAGCGCTAAACTGTCCCCATGCCAGCCAGTGGGTCACCCCGCCTGGAGGACAGCCTGCACCTGGGGCGCGGTGGGACGGACTTCTCTCCAGGGTGTCCTCAAGCTGACAGGGTGACCAAGGTGCCAGCACAATGGTGATGGCAGAGTGCCAGGGCTTGGTTGTGGTGTCCCTCTTGCCTTCCTCCTCATCTGTTCCACTGTCCCAGCGGGCCCCAGACCTGTGCCGAGGGAGGCAAAGGATGGTGTGGGGACATCTGTGACCCCCATGCTCACCACCACCATCTTCCCAAACCAAGCCAGACCCATGCCAGTTTGGCAGGGTGACAACTGTGTCCCCTCTGCCCACAGATTGCCCCCCCCACACTGCTGCTCTATGTGGATGCGGGGAAGGAGACGATGGTGAAACGCCTGCTGAAGCGAGGCGAGACCAGCGGGCGGGTGGATGACAACGAGGAGACCATCAAGAAGCGTTTGGATACCTACTACAAGGCCACCGAGCCTGTCATTGCCTTCTACAAGAGCAGAGGCATCGTCCGCCAGGTAAGCAGGGATGTGGCTGGTGCCGGCCCCCTCCAGCCCCACAGCTCGAGGCATGTGTGGTCCCAGGGGAGGGGAAGGGATGGATGGGGATGATGAGAGAAGGGAGAAAAAACTCAATCCTGGCTTGTTCGGGTGGGCTTGACCCCCTCCAAGGATGTCCCCGCACCCCTTTGCCTAAATCAGTCGCGATCTCTCTGCCCATGGCCAAAATCCATCCCTGGAAGAGCTCCGGTCGCGCCGTCCTCTGGGGCGAGCCCCCCAGCTAACCCCTCCGCACCCAGCTCAACGCCGAGGGCTCTGTGGAGGAGGTTTTCCAGCAGGTCTGCTCCCACCTCGACAGCCTGTAGCCGAACCCCCAGCCCCACTCCCCGCCTCCGGCAGAGACAGCGGAAGCGGCTTTATCCTGTTTTCGTGGACGGAGCCGCACGGAGGAAATTTCAAGGACATTGTGTTTGGCTCTTTCCCGTCTCTCCCCAGTAAAGTTCACTTTAATGAGCCCAGACTTTATCTTTTTCTTCTGTCGCAGGAAATGAGTTTTTCTTTCCAGAGATATTTTTTTTTCTCCCCCCTGTCCCCCCCAGCCCCTCTGGAGCTGATTAAGGGCAGGAAGTGGGTGTTTATCCCACCGGGGCAGCGGGATGCTGTGCTCAGAGGAAGGGAGGGAGCATCCCGGCTCCTTGCCCCTGCTTCCCAATCCATGCCCTATGGGGAGCCTGCAGCCAGTCCCCCTTGCCCCCATCCCACCCCGCTTGCTGAACTCCCTTGTGCCCTGGCTGTGTGACCCCAGAGATGCTGGCAGCATCTGAGCCATATCCCACACGTGCATCCCCTCTCCCCGGCCCTGCTGCTGGGGGCTGGGGGTGGCCAGGATGGGACCCAGCCGTGCCACAGTGGGGATTTCCACTGCTTTCATGCCACAGCATCTTATTTCTTTTGGCTGTCAGGGTTTTTCGGTGTATGCAGTGGCTGCACTGTGGTGTTTTGGGGTGGCACAACACCCTGGAGTGGGGTGCTCCCTGCCCTGCTGGCCCTGGGCATCCACTGCCATTGCTGCCACCTCTCAGACTGGCATGCAGACCTGTCCCCAGGGGCCAAAGGACACACTGGGAACACCCAGCTGAGCCCAGCCACCGTGCTGGGTGTCCTCATGGGTGGGGACAGGATGGGGGTCTTCATGAGGGGTGAATTATAGGGCCTCATCGGACAGGCAGTTAGGGTGCCAGTGTGGGGGATGGGGATCTGGGGGCCCCCAGCACCTGCAGGTCTGCCCAGGCATGATGCCGCAGCAGAGGGGCTGTGGTGGGGCTTGGGACTGGGGTTTACCCAGCCATGGGGAGGGCAGGAGGCAGCAGAGGCACAACCCCAGCAGCCGCCCCCCACTGGCTTCCAGACTGCTGGGAGCTGGGAACAGAGCCAGGGGACTGGGGGCAGCCGAGGTCGCGGGGCCAGAGCGGAGGAAGGAAGCGAGTGGAGAAGAAAACAAAAATCCCTAAGAAGAAACCCCACACCCGTCAGCCCCGTGCCAGGGGGTAAAGGAGCCAGCGGCAGAGTACGGGGGGCAGGCGGCCGGGCAGGAAGGATGCGGCCAGGGTGCTGTCAGCACAGCTGAGCCGGGTCTGGGGCTGGTGGGTGTTTGCCTCGTGCCGGGGTTTTTGGGATGCTATAGCCTAAAGCTGCGCAGCGGGGAGGGGGGCAACCTTTGTGTCTCCATCCCTCTTTGGGTGTGCTGTCAGCGTGCCTCAGTTTCCCCAGGTGGTGAGCAGGGCACGGGGTGGGGAGGGGGGACCCTGCAGCGCCCAGCAGGCCCGGGCACTCTGCCTTCCTCCCCAGCATGGCCCCTGGGTGCTGGCTGAGGGGGTTTTAGATGCTTTTGCTCTGGCTGGAAAGCCTGAGGCTACCCCGTAAGCTGCAGCAGGATGGGGGGAAGATGCCGTACTGGGGCTCAGTGGGGTGCATGGGGCTACCTGTGCGGCCACCCCCCATGCATAGCCACCCTCCTGATTGTCACCCTCCAGCCACCAGCATCCCAGGGTTTGAGGGCTTCTTGCTCATCGCCCTGCAGTGTCACCGGGGGGAGAGGGGTGTGGGAGGGCCAGGGGTGCCTGTACCTTGTCCTGGTCCCCACCCCTGTCCCCATCCCCGGGTGAGCACCTGTCCCCGCGGTCCCCAGGAGATGGCAGTGCTCTGTCATGGGAGATGTCTGCTGCTCACCCCAGGTCACGGACATCTCCGGGGACATCCTGGCTGGTGGGGACAAGCCTCGCAGGCTTCCCTGGCAGGACATAGTGCTGTCCCCCTACCGCCGCCATGGCTTGGAGCGGAGACCACCCCTTTGCCTCCCCCGGCACCGGGCTCCCAGCTGCACCATTAGCTGCGTGAGGGCTCTCACCTGGGGCAGCAGCTGCCGGCACTTGTGGGAGGGATGGGGCAGGGCTGCAGAAGGGGCTCCCTGGTGCCCCCGGCCACCCCCTGACTCCCACCTCGGTGGTGCTTCGCTGTGACCTCTTGCCCAGGCAGCCCTGTCTCAGGGGACCCCCAAGCCTGCCAGGCAGAGATGTCCGGGCAGCCCCTGGCCAAGGGTACAGGCAGCAGTGCTGGGGACCCTCCCCCTGCCCCCTGGCCCCGGGTGGGCAGCCAGGGCCACGGGCAGTCACCGGCCGGGGACACCGTGACCCTGCTGGGGTGCGGGCTGAATATCGGGGCAGCCCCTGTCCCCACCGCCGGGAGCAGCCCCCCTCGCTGTGCGGGTCAGGCTGCGCTGCAGCAGTATGCAGGGGTGTATTTTGGTGGGGGGCTCTCCCCACTTGAGTCCCTGTGTGTCCCACCCCTCCGCTCACCAGGGAGGGGTCCTTGGGATACCAGTGCCCCCCCTCCGCTGCTTGGGGCTCTTCCAACGCGCCCCTCCGGAGGCGATGCTCCGCTCCGCGATGCGGGGAAACTGAGGCATGGTGCCTGCCGCGGGGGGTCGCTCCTCTTCCCCATCCCCCCACCCTCACCCCCCCGTGGCGGGAGGCTGCCCCCCCGCCGCCGGCACGGCCTCAGCGCCGCCAGCGGCATTTCCTCCCGGCGCGGAGCCGCGCCGCCCGCGGGCCCTCCCCCGGCGGGCTCGGTTTCCTGCCGCCGCCGCCGCCCGGCACTCGGCGCTGGCTCCCGGGGAGCGGCCGCAGCGGAGATGGGCCCCCGCGCCGCCCCGCTCCTGCCCCTGCTGCTGGCCCTGCTTGGCCGCCCAGGTGAGTGGGGCCGGGGGGCACCGGCGACACGCACCCCCTTCTTGGGATGGGACCCCTGGACGGGACCCCTGGGGGGGCAGCGGCGGTGGGACCCGCCGGTAGCTCCGGGCGGGGGGGTTCCGCGTTCTGGGAGGCAGCGGGTCTGTGTCCGAAGGGGTCCCGGCGGTGGCGCCCCCAGGAGAGAAGGTTCTGGGGGAGGCAGCCGCGGCGGTGGGGAGGGACGAAGTCCCCAGCGCAGCCCCGCCGCTCCCGGGACCCCCGACAGCCCGGCTGCGCCACCGGGCGAGGGGTGGCCGGGCCGCCCTTGCTGTGCCCCGACCGAGGCAGCGGCACCGGTGCCCTGGCGTGTCCCCGGGCGTCCGGCCGGGGGCTCGGGCGGGAGAAGCCCCGTAAAGCCCATGGGGTCGGAGTGGGGGGCTCGTCCGCTGCCGGAGCGGTGGGACAGGGGAGCACCAAACCACCCCGAGGTCCCTGCGAAGCCACAGGGAGCATTTCAAGCGGTGACATGCCCGGGGACACCCGGGCTGGGTGGAGGGCACAGAGCCGGGAGGGGGGGGAACACAACCCCCCAGTGGGGGGAGAGGGAGCTGGGAAAGCGGCAGCCGTCTGGGGGGGCTGGGGCTGGCGGTGCTGCGTGTCTCTCCTGGCCTCCGCGAGGGCCATCGCCGGTGGGTGCTGCTGGGGTGTCCCCGCCGGAGGCTCAGCACCCGCTCCCTGTGTGCTGTCCCCCCCGGCAGCACCCGGTGTCTGTGCCGGGCGGCCCCTGTCCCGTGAGGCTGTGCCGCGTGGGCCCCATCCTGCGCAGATGGACAGTGAGCTCTGTGTGGCTGTGCGGTGCGGAGCCAACCTTTAGCTGTGCTGTAAGGTCCATGTCCCCTGTAGCTGTGCCGTACAGACCCTGTCCGATGGCTGTGCCGTGCGGTCCCCATCCTTCGTATATGTGCAGTAAGCTCATATGTAGCTGCGTGAGATAGTCCCCATCCTATAGCTGTACCATATGGTCTGCATCCTATGTAGACGTGCCATAAGAGGCCCTGTCCTCCCTATCTGTGATGTATAGGCCCTATACCACATAGCTCTGCCATCTGGTCCCCATCCCACACAGCTGTGCAATGTCATTTCTGTCCTATGCAGCTGTGCCATACAGTCAGTGTCCTTTGTATTTGTCCTGGATGGTCTCCATCCTATATGGCTGTGCCATATAGTCCCTGCGCTAACATGGCTGTGCTGTATTCGCTGAGCTCTGTGTAGCTATGCCGTGTGGTCCCATCCTGAGTAGCTGTGTCATATGGTCCCTGTCCTGTTTAGCTGTGCTATATGGCCCCTATCCTACATAGTTGTGCTATACAGTCCCCATACTGCATAGCTATAGCATACTGTCCCTGTGCTACGTAGCCGTTTGATGCAGTCCTTGTCTTAACTGTGCTATACAGTCCCTAGCCTACGTAGCCATGCCATACGGTCTCTGTCCTATATAACTGTAATGCAGTCCCTGTCCTATGTAACTGAGCTGTACAGTCCCTGTCATGTGTGGCTGTGCCTGTATGGTCCCTGTCCTGCGTAACTGCTGTATAGACTGTGTCCTGTTTATCCCTGCCATCCCATCCCATATCTATGCAGCTGTGCTATATGGTCACCCTCCTACCTAGCAGTGCCGCACACACCGTTTCCTGTCTGATTGTCACCTCTCCTCAGCAGGGACCTGTAGGGCTGGGGGTGCCCACAGCAGGTCTGGTGTTGGGGGGCTCTCACAGCCACAGGAGGCTTCCAGAGGTGGAGGACTTTGTGCCCCCTCCAGCAGGGACTGGTGCTGTTCCCCACAGGGCAAGCACGGTGCTGGTCGTTCCCTCCTGTCCCTGAGAGAGCCTGCTCAGCACCTGGCTGACTTAGAGAGGGGCAGGAATGGCATGGCCTGGATCAGCCCCAAAACCTGGGTCCCATCCACCCTGTTATCTGAGCCTTGATGCCACCTCCGCCTGGTCCAACAGCCAGCAGTGGCTTGGAGGGTGACAATCCCCCCTGGGCTGCAGCGTGGGGTTCGTCCCCATTCCTGACCCAGGCTGAGACTGCCCAGCCTGTTACAAAAGTGCCGAGGCAGCACAGCCAGATGTCGGGATGCCAGAGTGGCACTGCCCGTCCCCCGGGGCATCCTGTGCTGTTGGAGCCACCCTGGCCCTGCATGCCCCAGCCCAGCACCCCTGGGCGTTGCTCTCTGCCCAGGGCCTTTGATCTGCTCCCAAAACCCTCAGGAATCACCCCTCCAGCCCCTGACCCAGGGGGCAGCTGCAGTGGAACTGTCCCCGCTCCCTGGTCTCAGCCATGCCGGAGCAAAGGAGAGGGCGGGCGGCTGGAAAAACATAAAGTGAATTTTCTTTCTTTCTTCCTTTTTATTTTTTTTCCCTTTCCTGGAGTACAAAAATAACAGCGCCCTTATCTGATCGCCCCGGCCCAGCTGAGCCCCCTTATCTGATCCTGACATAATACTGGAGCCCGCTGCCTTCCCTAGTGACCGATGGTGCCCAGCTGGCACTGCTGCCCCGTATCCCCTCACTGGCATCCCTGTCCCGCGCCAGGAGCGAGCCCAGCCATGGCTCCCTGGCCCTGCCTGACCCCGCAGGACGCTGCCAGAGGTGTCATGAGCTGCCCGGCCTCTGCCTGGCAATGGCAGGGGCCACGCAGCCGTGCCCGGTGCCGTCCAGGCAGGAGCAGAGGGGAAGAGGGATGCAGCCTGTGGCGCCCAGATAAGCAGCTGTTTATCTTCCTCCTGATGCTGCCGGCCACGTGGCGGCCGCACCGGGGGGAGGAAGCGCTGGACAATAGGTGGGCCCACAGCAGCATCACTGGGGGGGTCTGCACCATGACGCTGACGCTGTGGCCGTGCCACTGCAATGGTGAGACACGGGCCAGGGATGTCATGATGGACATGACATGGTGTGAGTGACCCTTTGCCAGCTGCCGCATCCCAAAGCCTCACTGACCTGAGGCATCACGCCCTCCGGCCCCAGACCCCGCAGGGGCAGCTGGGTGGCCCTGGCACAGGGTCCAGTCACCTCCCAGCACGGCGGCTGGAGCCGCCAGGGATGAGAAAGTATGGGATGGGAAAGAACAAAGGGACGGAGCTCGGTGTCCACCTCCAGAGCAAACCCAGCACCCCAGGCACCAGCTCCCCATGGGAAGCCCCCAGCTGTGGCCATGGGGCTCCATCCTGCCCAGCCCCCTGCAAGGGAGCACCTGCAAGCAGATCCCCAGGACACCTCCCGACACAGGAGCCAGCTTGATGGCAGCCCAGCCACAGCAGGGCTGCCTGGGGTGGAGGAAATGGCCGAGGCAAACGGGGATTTACAGGATCAGGCCTTCAAACGGCTGTTTGCACTCAGGATTTCCCTTGGCAGTTGCCCACCAGCCCTGTTCGCTCATGCACTGCACGGGGGGTTCAGGATGGGGCAAAGCTCACGCCTTGGCGCCCACGGAGGATGAGCTTTACAGCCGTTTCCATACCTGAGCTTCCCGCTTTCCTGCGGGATGCGGGGGGGGCTTCCGCCACCGCCTGAGCATTCGGGGCAGCCGGGTGCGAGTTTTGGCACGCAGCAGTGCCAAGCCGGGACAGTGGATTTTTCCAGCCCTGATCCAAGGGTCATTAACGTGATTGCAGCCGGGGGCTGACAGCGGCAGATGAGCCCTGAGCAAACACGTAGCAGATGGTCCCGCGGGTGCTGTGCTGGCAGCGGGGCTGTGGGGACGCCGTGCCGGGGGCGTGGGGGCAGTGCTGGGGCTGGTGTTGCAATGCAGCCTCCTCCCGCGTCATGCGCCTGCTATGTTGTGTCACCCCACATCCCTGCAGCGGGGACTGACAGTCTCTTGTTTTCCACCCAGAACCTGGCAGAGCCGAGGGCTGTGACCTGCAGCCGGTGACACTCGAGCCGCCCATCACCCTCTTCTATGCCACCAGCACGGTGCCTTGGGGCTGTGTCAGCAGCAGCTCGCTGCGTACCAGCCAAGAAGTCCATGTCCTCAGCGCTGAGTGGTCCAAGGTGAGTGAGCGGGGTCCCAGCACTGTCACCCCGGCACTGTTCCCACTGGGCAGGGTGTCCCAGATCTCTTCCCTCTAACGAAGGAGACTGAGAGGACCTGGAGTAACCTTGTCCATGGCCCCTTCACCGAGCTTCCCCTCCCAGGGCAGCTGTGGGTGTCTCTGGCCCTGAAGAGGGTTTAAAGTCTTCAGAGGCAACTCCTCGAGCAGCCTGGGCTGCCGGGGCTGTCCCTGCCCTGGATGTCCCGGGAACCCGTATTTCCCTGGGGAGGTGTCCTGGTCCCGGCTCAGGAGCAGGAACAGCCACGGGCATCCCATGGGGACTGCGCTGGGGAGGGATGGAGGGATAGAAGGATGAAGGGATGGAGGGAGGCACATCACTTGAAGGCAGCCAAGTGAGCAGAAGCCTGGCTGCCGGTGCTGGCACACCCTGTCGAGGGGCGATAGGCGCATTGTGGGTGTCCCGGGCACCTTTCAGGCAAGGACGGGCACAGAGCTGCAGCAGGGCTGGCGCTGGTGCTGCTTGGCACTGTTGGGTGGGTTTGCACCAGCAAGTGGGTTTGCGCAGCCACTCTGCAGCGTGGTCCAGCTCCCCTCGTGCTGGCAAGGCCCCGGCAAACCCAGCACCCGATTCTGGTCCGGCGCCTGGCTGCCCGGCGCCACGCTCCCCCCGCCACCTCCTCCCAGCTCTCCCAGTTCTGCTTTCCAGGAGGAGGTGGGACCTGGGCCAGGAGCCACTGTGGGAGGGTGGGTTTCACAAGGGCCCCTCTCCCCAGCCTGACGTGGCGCTGGCACCCAGTGCATGGATAAGCGTCGAGGCCTGGGGTTGTCACTGGTGGTGGCAGGGGACACATTGATGTCACAGCTGCGGCATGGAGCCCTGTGGTGCGCGGGGGGAGCTGGGCAGGGACGCGGCTCCACTTATAGAAGAATTACTGGAAGCCGCTTTCTATAAGCAGATCCCTACGATGAAAAAAAAAAAAAAAGAAGAAAAAGAAAAAAATAACCTGAAAGGCGGCAGCAGGGCAGCAGCAAGGCTCCTGCCACTCGTGTAGCCAAACAATGGAGCGCCACAAAACACGCGGCAGGAAAAACAGCCACCAGCTCCTCCCTGACGCCCGGGGGCCACCCGGAGTCCCCGGCCACCCACGCTTGCCACGGGGCTGCGGCCAGGCTGGGATGCCCATGGCCCTGTCCCACCGGCCCCGTGCCCGGCACTGGCAGCTGCCTCCACCCACCCAGTCCCCGGCTGGTTCTCCCTGCCCACTGCCTGGCTCAGCATTTTGCAAGTGGTGATTCAGATGGCAGTTGCCAAACTTAGTGCCCGATGATTTGGCTTCCCCATCTGGATTTCCAGCTGGAGGCTCCTAGGCAGTGCTGGCTGTGGAGGGTGGTGCGTGCCACTTCTGTGCCCCCAGCATCCAAGCGCACCAGTATGGCCAGTCTGGAGCCTGGAACAGCTGCACAGTGCTGAGGTGGGGCTGGGAAACCCACAGGGGGATGTCTCAGTGCCCTGGGTGGGGATGCCCCACTCTTCAGTGGGGGACACTCCGGTACCTACAGTGGAGATGCTCCAGTCCAGTTCTTGGTGTGGAGACACTCCAGTCCCAGTGCAAGGATGCCCTGGCTGCTGATGTAGGGATGCCCCAGTCCCCAGTTTGGGGAGTGGCTGATCTCTGGTGTGGGGACACCCCAATACACAGTGGGGCGACATGCTGGTGCCCAGTGCTGAGGTTACCCAGTCCTTGACACAAGGATGCCCTGGTCCCCAAGGTGGGTGCCTAGACCCCAGTACAGGGATGCGCTGGACCTCAGTGTGGAGTTGCCACCATCTCTGGGGTGGGGATGCCCTGGCCCCTAGCTTGGGGGAGCCAGGGAGTGTTTGCCCCCCTGGTGTGGGTACACGTGCACATGGCATCTCTACATTCCCCAGCCTGTCTCCTAAATGCGGCCACAGCTGCCTCCTGTGTGGTCTGTGCCCAGGGCCAGCCCGAGGGCAA
Source organism: Falco naumanni (assembly GCF_017639655.2). NCBI lineage: Eukaryota > Metazoa > Chordata > Aves > Falconiformes > Falconidae > Falco > Falco naumanni. The sequence continues at coordinate 1,246,561 of NC_054062.1, read as the reverse complement.
TCCATGCTGCCGCTGGCTCCAGGGGCAGGTAGCGTAGCCGGGGGGCAGCCAGGGAAGTGACAGCAAACAGGGCTTGGTGACCACGGTGGTGACACTCTTCCCTTTCACCTCCAGGCCCCTGCCTTCCCGCTGAAGGTGTCTGTCATGCCACAAGCTGGTGGCTGCAACCGGTCAGCAGTGCTTGTCCTCCTGTGCGCCCACTGCTCGGCCACTGTCACCTCCCTGTGCCCAGACCTGCGCATCCACACCGTGAGTGTCGTGGCCCTGCAGCCAGGAGCAACCCTGGGGGACAGCAGGGCTGGGGAGATCCCTGGAGATGTTATGGGAGGGTGTCCCTGGAAACAATGCTCATGGTGCCCTGGGGAGGAGGGGACGCGCCTGGCCGCTGCTGGCAGTGCTGAGCACGGGGCTGGCCAGGCAGGGAATGACGCACAGGGCTGGAAAAAGCTCCCGTTTCCTCCAGCCGGTGGGAGGAAGGTCAGGGATGGGGTTTGGCTCCAGCAAGCTGAGCCAGGGCCGGGAGCTTTGTTAGCAAAATAAACCTCCTGCTTTGTTTGTGGCTAATAATAAAGTGGGCCGAGCCCTCTGCATGCTGCCGGCTGCCCACGCCGCTCCCAGCTTGTGGCCCCCAAAACCCCCATTCACCAGGGTGACCCTCAGCCGTGGTGGGACTGGGGCTGCAGGGATGCCTGCCTGGCTTAGCTTTACACCCGCCATCCTTCGTGCTGGTGAAAGGCTTTCCCCATGGCAGCCTGCGCTGGGCAGGGATGGGGTTGCCCCCCACCCTGGCTCAGGTTGTCACTCGCCCCACAGGATGCCCACCTCAGCCCAGGGACCACCACAGCACTGGGCGCAGAGCTGCCCATGGTCACCAGCGAGGAGCAGCTGCTGGCCTGGGCTCAGGACACCTATGGGGGCATCACAACTTACAGCAAGCTGCAGGACCCTCGCTGGGTCCAGCTCCGCCTGGGAGAAGGTGTGTGGGGCCGGGGGTTGGCACTGGGGAGCTGGGGTGGGCAGCAATACTCTTCCTGTTCCCAAAGGGTGACAACCTGCCAGGGCGAAGCATGGTCCAGGGGCAGATGCTTTGGGACCAATGTCCCTGGCCCCAAGCATCTCGCCACCTGCCGAGCCCGGTTTGGCTTTGGTGACCCTCTGCCTCCACAGATGCCAGAAGCCCCCCACACTGCATCCCCCAGGAGCACTTCAATGCCATGCTGTACCTCGAAACTGAGGTCTTCTTCCACAAGATGAAGGGCTGCTCACGTGGGGACACCCAAAGCACCAGGGCTGCCCACATCATCCACCTGCAGTCGGAGTCCAGGTACCGCGCGGTGCTGGCAGCGGGTGCCCTGGGGTGGCAGGGGGGTGGCACAGGCAGTGGGGCGTGCTTGGAGATGCTCAGGAAGGAGTTGGGCTGTCTCGTGGGACATCCCAAGGCAGGGCACAGGACCCACCGGTGCAGAATGCTGATGCTGGGGTGGGGGGAATCTCATGGTTTTGCAGCTCCCCCATCACTGAGGTGAACCTGACCCTGAGCTGTCCCGAGAGAGCCGTGAACAACCAGATCCTCATCCTGCAGAGCCGGACCAACCTCACCTGGTCACTCTCGGTCAACAACTGCTCCATCCAGTTCATAGTAGGGCTGAGCGTGATGTGTGTCCCCCTACCACCCCCACCAAGGGGGCTGCCAGATGCCGAAGAGATGCTGGTGGTATGGGGAGGGTGGCAGGAGGGCACCTGGGGACACTGGGTATGGGGAGATGGCAGCCCCCTTACTGCAAGCCACCCCTGCCCTGAGGATTCCCAACTGCCCCCATCCCTGCCCAGCCCCGCTGTGCTGACTCCCACCCCCTGTAGGTCTCTGGAAACTACAAGATCACATCCATGTCCCCGATGCTGCACCGCGGGGAGCACCTGCCCGACACGGAGCAGGGCCTTGTCACCAAAGCCTTTGAGAAGAACTACAGCGTCATCGCCTCCTTCTCCACCATCCCTCCCAGCGCCCGCATCAGTCTGGAGATCCAGGAGCACGGTGAGGCCCCCAGCACCTCAGGGATGGGTGTGATGGGGGTGTCCTGCTACCCCCCACTCAGCCCCCCCCGTCTCTCTATCCCACAGAGCCAGTCAAGAGGGTGCCCGAGACGCCTGCCGCCCCGGCCCCCACTGCCTCACTGCCCTACTTGCTGCTGGTCATGCTTCGGCCTTGGAAGTGCACAGATGAAACCATGGAGATCATCATCGCCAGGTCCCACCTAGAGGTGAGGGTGTTCCCAGTGCCCACCAGCATCACCCATGGGGGTTCACATCCTGCTTGGGGGTGGATGTCCCCAGCCAGTGGGTGACTGCCAGGTGCTCTTCTCTCAGCCCATCAAGGATGTGGTGAACATCACCCTGCGGGACATCAACTGCCAGGCAGAAAAAAACGCCACTCACTTCATGCTGAAAACCCCCCTCAGCCACTGCGGCACCTTGGTGGAGGACAGGGGCCTTGCCAACAATGAGGTGAGGCAGGAGGGGCTGGCTGGGGCACTGCCCCCAGCCCTGCTAGTGCCCTGTGGGGGCTTCAGTGATGCCCAGTGGGGCTTCTCTGCTAGAACCTCCTTGTTTTCGCATGGTTGGAAACATCCTGCTGCAGCCCAGGGCTGAGCCCTGCTGCTGCGCCTGGGTGCTGGTGGAGATGAGGGGGTGTGGGTGGGACCCCCATCCCATCCCATGGTAGGGGGGAACCCCGTGGTCCCAGTGGAGACAATAGACCCCCGCAGTGGGGACCACTTGGCTGACCCAACCTTCTCAACTTTCTTACAGCTCATCCTCAACCTGGCCAAGGGCACAGTGCTCCAGAGCGTGCGGGTGAGAGCCGGGTTTCCCAGCGGGCCTGGGGTGGGACCATGGGTGCTGGTGTCACTGCCAGCTGGGTGCTGGGGTGGTGGTGGCCTCAGTGCTGTGCCCACTTGCAGGTGGCCTTTGAGTGCATGATCCCACGGGAGCTCTTCCTGCGCCTCTTCCCCACCGCCGCCTTCGAGGCACCACAGACAGAGCTGGAGGTCAACAAGGAGGTCTTCGTGCAGGTACTGCCAACAGCTCGGTGCCGGGGCTGGGGCCATCCAGCCGTCCCTGGGCCGGAGACCCTAACCCTGTCCCCCTGCTCCCCTGGCAGGCGTCCATGCGGTGGGAGGACCACCCAGCTGACCTGCAGCTGAAGGAGTGCTGGCTGGTGGCACCAGGGCAGGAGCCGATGCTGCTGGTGCAGAGCGGGGAGGCACGCGGCACAGGGGTGGCCTTGCTGGAGGGTCCCCCCAGCAGCCACGGAAGGAAGGTCTGGCGCTTCCGCTTTACCTACGCCGTCCCCGAGGGTGGGCGCGTCCCCTTCTCTGCCACCCTCAAGTGCAAGGCTGGCTTGCAGGTCAGCGTGACTAACTCCCCACCCCATGATGCCACCATGCTGGTCCCCACCAGTGGCAGTGGCAGCCTGGCAGGTTTGTCCCAGCCCAACAGGGAGCGGCATCCCTGGTCCCCAGAGTGTCTGGGGGCTCCTAGCCCTGTCCCCCTATGGCTCTCCCTGCTCTCACCCCAACCTCCACCTCCACAGAACAACACCATCTTCGAGAAGGTCCTGGAGGTGACAGTGAAGGATGGCTGGCGGCCGCCCAACAGTGAGTTTGGGGCAGGAGAGGGGGCTAGGGTGGGAAGGGGACCCCCGCTCCAGCGGGGCAGTGCTGACGGGCTCATCCTCCCACAGACCGTGGGCTAGGGCTGGCCACCGTCCTGGGCATCACCTTCGGCGCCTTCCTCATCGGGGCACTCCTCACTGCCGGGCTCTGGTACATCTACTCCCACACCCGTAAGTATCCACCACCCCTGCGGACCCCCACGGTGGGGTTGCAGGGGGAGGCACATGCATCTGGGTTGCCCATGTCCGCACCTGGCTCAAGTCCCCAGGTGAGCCAGGGACCAGGCTACTGCCATCTTCTGTATGGCCCTCCTGGAAATTGCACAGGGGAGTGACCCAACTGGGGGTGCCCATGGCTCCCCAGGGTCCCCCCTACTGCCCCGGGGTACCCCCTGCCCTCCCTCCTGCTCCTGGTACCACCATGGCCCCCTGTGCCCATGCCAACCAGGGGATGGTGGGGAGCGAGCCCAGAGGGCTTGTTCATGGGGGCTGCAAAGTCCGGCGGGCATGAGCCATGGCCACCGCCAGCCGCCCTGAGCTCGGGTCCCCTCGGTGTTTCTCCCTCCGGCGTTTCGCCCTCCGGCGCCGCGACACGAGCCAGGTCCCACCTCCAAACTGCAGCCAGTTTCCAGCACGGTGCCGGCCTCGGAGAGCAGCAGCACCAACCACAGCATCGGCAGCACCCAGAGCACCCCCTGCTCCACCAGCAGCATGGCCTGACCCCCCCCAGCCCACCCGGTCCCCAACTGTCAGACTTGGGGACCCACCCCAGCCCCATTAAGCTGGGTTTTTGCCCCAAATCTCAGGCCGAGCCCGGAGGGGGCCTCCGTTACTCATTCAGTGAATGCTTTGGCCCCCCAAGGGCAGCCCACGCCGGGGGAGGGGGGCACCCTGCAACCCCCCTGCGGTCCCCTGCTGCTGGGTGCACCAGGGGGGCGGAGAGAGTACCTACCCCCAAAGCCTCCCCCAGGGCTCCCCCTCAAATGGGGGGGGGGGCAAAAGCGGGTGCCCCCAGGACAGGACCCAGCACTTGGGGTGACCCCCTGCACCTCTCCCGGGTCCCCCCAAGAAGGCAGTGGGCACCACTAGGAGCAGCAAAATGTTTATTAAGGGGGGTGAGGCAGTGTGGGGCTGCTGGCTCCCCACGGGGTGATGGGCAGAAACCACACACACTCCCAGCTCCCCACCCAAGTTACAAACTATTAATAATAATAATAATAAAAAATCTCCCCTATGTTAAATTAGTCCACACCTCGCTGTGGCTTGAGGCTCCCATCTACCGCCCCCTCAAAACTCCATCTACGCCCCTGGGCGCCTGGACCCTGGCACAGCCTGGGGCAGCCCCCCCAGAGGCCAGGGCCCCCCCAGCCAGTCCCACCAACGTGGGCTGGGGGCAGGGAGCAGCTCCCCCATGGCCAGTGTCCCCCCTGCGGGGGGCACAGGCAAAAGGCACTGGGGTGAAAAGGGATGAGCCGGGAAGGGTCTGGGGGTCCCACGTGCCCCCCCCAGCCACCTCCGAGCACCATCTGGGGCAGAACCGGCGCTTCAAGTAAAAAGAGGTGCAAAGCCCTGCGCACCCCCGTTACTGGGAGAGCGCGGGGTCCAGCAGCCGAAGGACCCCCCCCACCAAGTGCAGGCTGCCGGTGACCAGGACGTGGATGGCGGCCGCCTCCCGCAGCAGCACAGCCCCTCTGCTGGCGGCGGGGTGGGGGTGAGCCCCCATGGCGGTGGGCGCTGCCAGCCAAGGGTCCCGGCCCTGTGCCACCCACCTCAGTGCCTGGGCCAGGCAGGGGAACACGAGGGCTGGGGAACTGAGGGGTCTCGCGGCTGGGGGGACCAGGAGCAGGGGTCCTCGGCCAGGGGCTGGCTGCAGGGGGGCTGGGAGCCAGGGGTCCTGCCCCTCCTTTTCCTCCAGTAGCCGGGTCCACGTCTGCTGGTTCTCCAGGCAGCGGGTCAGGGAGCTCTCCAGCGTCACGTTGAAGTTTTGCTGGTCTGGGAGAGACGGGGATGGGGGCCAGGGATTAGGGGGAGCCAGGGAGGGGCTGGGGATGAGGGGCGGGGCCAGGGAAGACCCCGGCTCCCCGGCACTCACCTGCATTGCTGGCCACGGGCACCTCCGTGAAGTTGGGGCAGAAGACAGCGTAGTCAAAGCGGCAGGGCTGTGGGGAGAGGAGGGGGGGTCAGCACTGGGGGAGCCCTCAGGACCCACCCATGGGATCGCCACCAGGACCAGTCCCACACTGGCAGGGTCACGGGGGGTTGGTCCAGGCAGGGGGTCATCTGATGGCCCCCCCTGCACCCAGAGCTGCAAGACCCTCGGGGGGGGCACAGAGGTGGGATACACCCAGGGACAGCAGGGTGGACAGCATCAGCTCCTCCTCACGGCTCCCCCCACCTGCAGTGAAGCAGTGACCCCCTCCCATGATCTCCCAAACCTCACCAGAAGCAGTTTGAGCAGCGCTGCCGTGTCCCGGTCCCCCGTGGCATTGAAGAGCAGCACACGCACCTCAGAGCCACTGCGGGGAGAAAGGGTGGGTGGGCTGTGCCCCATGGGGAGCCCCAGCACCACCACTGTGCCCCCCCCCCGTGTGTGTCCCCTTACTTGTGGGATTTGTCCTGGTTGAGGGCAGCCTGGTGGAACCAGCGGACACAAGCCTGGATGCTACTGGTGGTGTGGGCCCCGTCCAGGTACCATGTCACAGGGCCATGGGGCAGCACCTGGGTCCGGCCCAGCCACTCTGTGTCCCGCAGGCCTGGGTGGGCGGCACAGGGCATGGCTGGGATCCCCCTACCCCCCCCCCCCCAGCACCCGTACCTGCACAGGGCTCAAATGTGGGGCAGGCAGCCTGGCTGTGCCCCCCAGCACAGGTGGCACCGGCTGGGGGATCAGCGTGGCCCCCCCCTCCCCAAGCCCTGTGATAGGGCTGGGGGGTCCCGGCAGGGCCATACCGCACCTTGGATCATGGCATCAGTGAGTCGAAAGGCGGGTGCCAGCGGCACCAGCCTCCCCGCCAGCTCGGCACCTGGCAGCACCTCCTCCAGCTCCCCGAGACCTGGTGGGATGGGCACCCCACTGAGACCCCGAGAGCCGTGGCGGGGTCCGGCCCTCCCACCCCCATCCACTTCCTTACCGTGGCAGCTGCGGCACTGCAGCCAGGTCCGTGCCAGCTGCAGGGCCAAGGCGGCATTGGAGCGCTGGTGGGCACCTGCCAGCCCCAGCTTCAGCGGCCGGTGGCCCACCTCGAAGTCATCCAGCTCCGGGCAGAGGTACAAGGGACACTGTGGGGAGAGGAGGCTGAGCCACCCGCTGTGGATACCCCCCATGCACACACCCCTGCGCCGCCCAACTCACCTCCCGCTCCTGGGCTCGGTCCCTCAGCACCTCCAGTGACCGCTCTGGCTGTGCCACAGTGAACGCCGGCACGCCGGGCTGCAAAGGACCATGGTGCTCAGGGCCATGGGGGCACCTGGGGCCACGGGGTGCTCAGGGCCATGGGCGAGCACACCCCCAAACCATAAGAAAAGGGAGGACCAGGTCTCCCTACCTTAAAAATGCCCCCCTTCTGCCAGGCGATCTTCTCCATGGTGTCCCCCAGGATGCTGGTGTGGTCAATGCCCAGGGAGGAGACCCCACACACTACCGGTGCCCTGAGGACACAGTGTGGCAGTGTTCCCCCTGTCCCCCACCACGGGGACACTAGGCTGCCCTGGCAGTCCCAGGGGACAGACTCAGTGCTGCTGGCTCCTACCTGATGACGTTAGTGCAGTCGTAGGCGCCGCCAATGCCAACCTCCACCAACGCCAGGTCCACCTGGGTACATGGGGACACTGGAGCCACCACAGAGCCACCAGCAGCATGTGTCCCCATGGGTTTGGAGAGGCAGGTGGGTCCCTGCCACTGAACCTCCAAGCCCATGCCTGCCTAAACACTCGCAGCAGGAACATCCCCTGGCACAGCATCCCTTGCTTATAGCCACAACAGCCCAGCTGATGCACGTTCTGCCCCAAGTGGGGGCTGGACCCCATGTCCCACCCTCCCAGAGGTCCCCACCAACCTGACGTCCCCATCACAAGCTAGAAGCCACCACCACCCACCTTCTCCTGCAGGAAGGCATGGAAGGCCATGATGGTGAGGAAGCGGAAGTACGCCGGCATGTTGGCATGCGCTGGGTCCTGCCGGGCAGGGTGAGTGTCAGAGGGTAGCACTGGGCATCCCCAACCAGCACTGGGGCACATGGCCCAGGGGGGGTCCTCGAGGGAGGGAGCACCCCCCGCCAGCCCCACCTTGGTCTCCTCCAGGCGGCTGTAAACGAGCCAGAAGTACTTGCTGAACTGCTCCTTGCTGATGGGCTGCCCATTGATGCGGATCCGCTCACGCACCTGCACCAGGTGAGGGGAGCTGGGGGGGCAGAGCAGGAGAGGGGGGCACAGTCGGGCACAGTGCCACCAGCCCCTCCAAACCCTCCTGACCCCCCCCCACTCACCTGTAAAAGCCCGTCTTCAGCCCGTAGTTGCGGAGGATGCACTCAGCGAAGGCGCACACTGAGCCCTGGGGAGACAGCAGCGTTAACCCCCCCGTGCTGGGGCAAACGGAGCCAGAGAGGCTGGAGGCCCCCCCTTGCCCCCCAGCACTGCCCATCTGCCTCACCTTGCCCTTCGTCCCCGTGACATGGATGATGTTCAGTCGATCCAGGTCCTCGACCTGCCAGAGGTCAACCACCCGAGAAGACCCCCAGGAGTCATGGCGGCACCACTGCTGGGACGGGAGTAGGGGGTGGGGTGGGGTGATGGGGGGACCCCCTCCTCACCTTCATCCCGGTCCGCTCCAAAAAGCCCTGCATGGCTTCCAGCTGGGCCTGGGGGTCGCTGCGCTCCCGCTTCACCTGCTCCAGGTCGCTGGCATTGGTCTGCAGGGTGTTGAGGGTCCGGATGGTGTCCTGGAAAGATCCCTGGGGGCGGTCAGGATGGCGCCCATCACCACAGCCTCGGGGCTGGGCCCACCGCCACAGCCCCAGGGGCCAGCCCAGCCCAGCCCGATCCACCCCATCGGGTTTGGCTCCCGCAGCCGTGCCCGCTGGCTGCCGCCGTGGCCCCGCGGTGACACGCTGGCAGTGCCAGCACCTGTTTGGGGGACGCCGCGCGGACGGGCTCCTTCTGGGCAAGGGGAGCCACCCCTCCACCGGTGCCCCTTGGCCCCGCGGGGGGGCACAGGGCAGCCCAGCACCCGGCACCCACCCCTGCCCGGCGGGACAAGGCCACCCATGGGTGCGAGCGGGCGGCGCTCCAGTGCCACCATGCCTGCCCGCCGGCTCGAACCGGGGCCGCAACCGCAGCCGCGGAGCTGCACCTGCACGGTGCATCTGGCACAGCCGCTGCGCGGCACGGCCGCTGCCGGGGGCCACCGAGCCCCCCGGGCCCGCACGCTTGGCCCTGCCGCAGCGGGACCTGGCGTGGGACAAGCCAGTGGCCCCGGTGCGGGGACCCCCCGAGCAGCCGGACCCCACGCAGGCAGCAGAGCGGCACCGGTGGCGCATCCTGCCCCGGTGAGCGTGGGGCAGCTCCGGGGCTTCCGCACCGCCCCCGGCCCCGGGACCGCCGGCGCCCCCGCGGCGCCCGGCAGCCGCACGGGCTCGGGATGCCCGAGGCCCCGCCCGGGACGCGGCGCGGCTGCTGGCCGCGCTCCCGGGGCTGCCGCGGCGGACGGCGCTTCGCAGGGCGACCTTCGGGCACCGGCCGCCCCCGGCAGAAGGCACGGCGAGCGGCGGCGCCGGGACCCCTCCCGCCCACCCGGGAGCCCGCAGGCCGGTGCCTCGGGAAGGGGCCGCCGCTGCCCTCCCGCGCCCGGTACGGCGGGACACCCCCGCGCGACCCCAACCCCCCCCCTGCCCCCCCCCCCCCTCGCGCCCCCCGGCGCAAGGTCCCGCTCCCCGCCTGCTGCTAATCCGTGGTACCTGGTAATCCGTGGCGGGGGCGCGCGCAGGCCGCGTGCTGAACCGGCGCCCGGCAGCGGTCCGCACCGCTCCGCGCAACGCGCGCAGCCCCCGCGCCACCATCCCGCTGCCCCGCGCCCCGCCGCGCGCCCGCCGCCGGGAGCCCGCGCCGGGACCGCCCCCGCCCCGCCCCCGCCGCCATCTTTGACACGGGCGGTGCTTCGCCACGTCGCGCGGCGACGCCATATTAGCGAGGGGCTGCAGCGGCGCGGGAGCCCCCTCACCGCCCGGGGCGGGCAGCCCCCGGCAGCCGGGGGGGCTCCCCCCAGCGCCAAGGCCGCCCCGGCCCCCCCCCCCCCCCCCTCAGCTACCGGCGCTGCCGCGTTCATCACCCGCTGCAGCGCTCATAGCACCGACCCACCCTCCGGCTACAGCGCGGGGGGGGGCAGAGCCGGGACCCCGGGAGGGCAGCCCTGGGGGGAGCCGCGATGCCGCCCCCAGGCCCGGGCACCCGCCCTGGGCAGGCCGAAGGTGCCGTTTCACAGCTGCCCTCCGTGCTCAGGCAGAGGGACCGCGGCAGGTCCCAGCCAGCCCTTGGGGACAGCAGCGTGTTTATTCACAGCCGGCAGAAGTCATCTAGCTTACTGCTTGCAACCAACTTCATTTTTCCCTCAAGGAAACCAGGCTCCCCCCCAGCCGGACGCTCTTCCCAGAAAGATTTACCTCATACACGCCCTTGATCATGCTCCCTTCTTGTCCTGAGAGCGGCCCTGCTCGCCCCGGCTTCCTCACCCAGGCCCTGTGCTACCGACGGGGCTTTTGCCATTAACCCTGGTTAACAGACAACCTATCCAAGGCCAAAGGTTATCACCCACCACATACTGTACACATCAGCTGTTTGAAAGTCCTGGGATCGATCCATGGGGCTCGCCGAGAAGACGGCCAGCTGCAGCTGACGGCCATGGAAGACAAAGGGTTCAGCCAACGGCCCGGGTGAAGGAGCGCAAGGATCGCTCTGCGCCGCGTAACTCAGGCCTGGCGAGCTCTGGCAGGTGTGCGCACACCGTCCCAGTGCATCAGGCTGGTCGCTGCAGCCGGGGAAGGCGGCAGTCTTGCTCTAGGCTCGTGCAAAGAGCTCCAGGACAGAGGAGTGGACACGTGAGTGATCGAAGAGTCACCCTGCTCCCACCACAGTGTTCCCAGCGCTGCCACGCCACTGTGAAATCCCTGCAGACAGCAGGTCTCACCCCAGGCTGAGGCCAGCGCTCCCAACTCCCTTCCCCATCCAAACTCCCGCCACAGCCAGCGCCACAGGGAAAGCACACCGCAGCCGGGGTGTGTCTGACAAGACCCCCAATTGCAGTTTGCCATGAAGAAAGCACGGACGCTGCAACCACGCGATTCCCACCATAAATCCTGGCTGTATGGAGCAACGGGCCTGGTGAGCACCTTTCGACACTCCAGCCCAAACTCCAGCGAGAGTCACTCACACTGTCTAGAGTGACTCTGCTTTCCCCAGGACACTTCTGTGTCATCCTCCGCCAGTGCTTCAAAGGATACACTATGCAGGAGCTACAACCACCCTGAAGAGCTGAAGGCAGCTCCCAGTAGGGCCAACTTTGGTCCAGGGCAGCTACTCCCAGTCCTCCCACTCATGGCACTGTTTGCCAAGAGCCCCAGCACTAACAAAGCCACACGCTCCATCACCAGGTCCATAACAATCGTTCTACAAGATTAACACAACCAGTACAGACTTCAGCTGGGGCGAGGGGGGGGAGGGTGTGGGAGTACTGTAACAAAGCTGTAGGGAAACAGCTGCAGGCTTGCAGGTATCACCTTCTGTAGCAGCTCCGTGGTGGCTGAGCTGCCGCACGAGATCTCAGCGCTGAGTTAAAGCCAGCAGGCGCTTCGCCTTGAAGAAAGTCCTTTCCCAGACAGAAAGACCTTGCCAGGACATCCCCGCTGAATGCAGCCTGCGGAGTAGCCCAGCTGGGACCCCGCTGGGGAAGCCCCCACTCAAAACACTCGGTCGAATTCAGTCTGGTTGGTGGCGGCCGGGTTCCTGCCCTGGTTAGCCGGCTGCTGGGGCATGTGCCCACCCCTCCTGCGCGGTGGGGCCAGGTACTCGAACATGGACTGGTTGTGGGTGGACAGCATGTTTTTGAGGTCCGAGGGCATGGGGTCGGACCAGAAAAAGTCGTGGTTCAGGGCATCATCGCTGTCGATCCGCTGGGCGGGATCCAGCACCAGCAGCTTGTCGATGAGGTCGAGTGCGTAGGGGTCTTTGACGTAGGCTTTCAGGCGATCCTTCACCTTGCGCTTCTGACCCTTGGGAAGATCCAGCTTCTGGTACAGCTCGTATTTATCCACATTTGGCCAAGCCTGGGAAGGGGCAGGAAAGCAGGGTTGGGAGGAAATAGTTACAGAGAGGACAAGCCATTTTTGATGCGAACACCCTCAGGCAAATTCGGGTGAGGTCTGCAGGGAGAACAATACTATTTTATAACCTCCAAACTGGCAGACCTTGTTCCCACAGCATGAAGGAGGCCCTAAAGGGTACGCTAAAGCCTGGAGACACGTGGGCAAGTCGGGACGGAGGCCTGCTGGAATGGAAACAGCTTGCAGGATGCTCCAGGATTTCTGGTTCTCCCACAAAAGAGCTACAAGAGAGCGAGGCTCATGCCAGCTACAGCATCCAGAAAGGTAAAGCCACAAACCCGATTGCTAAGTAACAACCAGGATGTCTGTGGCTCCTTTTATCCTTAGGAAGCAAAGCCTGCTGCAGTCACCAGCACTTACCTCAACCCTGATCTGAGAGACCACACCAGGTATTTACATACAAGAGAAAACCCCTCCAATGTACGTACATAACGCATGCAGGACAGGCATCAGGCCTCTGCAGCTGCCTGCACAACACAACCCCCAGATCACAGCCCCGGCCAAGAGATCCCCCAGCTCAATCCCCCACAAGAGGGCAGGACAAGCCGCCATTAAAGAAGGAGCTGAGAAAGAGCTAAATGCTCCCACCAGAACGGAGCCGATGCCGCGAGTGACAAGACAGAACTGAAGAGGCTTTTCAAGGTGACCAGTTCAAAGCACCAGAGGCAAACCTCTCAACACAAAACAAACAAAAAAAACCAAACCCCACCCTTCTTTAAGCAGAAATTCAAAGGGTGTTTCTCTGTGAGACAACCCCCAAACACAGGCTAGAACAGATTCCTACGTGCAATGTTCTGTTCTTTCACAGCTGGAGCAGCCAGCATCGTCTCTGTGCTCAGACACAAGGACACAAGCCACCCCTGCCGAAGGGGGTCTGGGAGGCAGGTTCACCCTTTTCTCCTCACGAGGTTAACATGAGCGATGGGACAGCTGTAGTCTACACAGAGTAGCAAGGCAAGCGCAGTGCCCCACCGTGCACGGGGCTGCCGGGAGGCAAGCAGAGTTTGCCAGAGCTTCCCCAGCCTCCCTGCCAGCAGCGGGCATGGGAAGAGGCCCAGGAACGGCCGATCCCAGAACCTGCCCACACCACCGCCTCTCGCCTCCCTCCGCTCTCTGCAGCTCGCTCACGCTCACGCCCTCACCTCCGGTGTGATGGATCCGCAGAGCTGGCTGATGAGGGTGAGCTGGTGCTGCTCTGTGTTCCCTTGCATGATGGGGCTGCGGGTCCACATCTCTGCCATGATGCACCCTGCACCCCAGAGGTCAATGGGGGGACCATAGTCCCGCTCCCCTAAACAGAGATGTCGCGTTAGTCACCCAGGGGAATGAGAAGGACAGAGAAGCCGGCAGAGCCCATCACCTCCTACCTAGGAGCAACTCTGGTGGCCGGTACCACAGAGTCACCACCCGGTTGGTGTAGCGGTTTGGCTGGCTGTTCTTAGCCAGGCTGAAAGCTCGAGCCAGCCCAAAGTCCGCAAGCTTCAGCACTCCGTCCCGCGTGATCAGGACATTTGCAGCTTTCATGTCTCGATGCAAGATCTGTACAAGGACAGACGCCAAAAGGTTAAGCCGTTCAGGTACCCTCCCTGGGCGCCTGGTGCCAGCACCTCCTTGGTGCCAGCAGCTCCAGAGGTGGAGGACTTCCCTCCAGCCTGTGCTAAGACACCCACTCCTTGGAAAGCCACAGAAAGCAGGGTGACCTCAGAGCACAGCACAGATCTGGCCGGTACCTTGTTCCTGTGGATGTAGTAAAGGCCGTTCAACAGCATCTGCATCACTTTCTTGATCTCTGAGAGCGTGAACTTGACATGGGCATTGCTGAGAAGGCCAGCAAGGTCGTGCTCGCAGAAGTCAAACACAAGGTAGATGCTGCCCTTGCAGCGGTTGTATGGAGAGGCTATGGGAGAAGAAAGGAGGGACCGTCAGGGTGGGACCCTTAACCCCAGCACAGCCCCTCCTGGCCTCCGGCCACCCTGCTGCTCATACATGCAGCGCTCACCAGACAAAACCTCAGGGCACAGGCACACACAGAACCAGAAACAGCCTGCAGGCCCCAAGACCCACAACTAGCAACAGAAGAACAGAGGATGAGGATCAGAGTCGTGAACGTGATCAGACAGGCAAGGCAAGGGCACGAAAATCTTCGAAAGCTTCATTTTGTATTGCTCTGTGCGCGTAACGGCTGTGGGGTTTCCTCCCTGCAAGCCACGGCTGGTAGGTGCACACACCACTAGCTGCCAGCCAAGCACTACCACCAATCGCGTCAGGGATAACGGAGACGCCCGCAAAGACAGCCCCAGCGAAAATGCAGAAACGGAGAAAAATCTGTCTAACAGCGTATTAGAAAGCGGGGGTTTCTGCAGCCTCAAACATCGTCTGTGAAAATGGGCTGCTCTGGATCAAAGCGATTTCAAACTCCAACTCCAACTGCAATTTAAAGTCACTAACAGGAAGCCCCAAATGAAGCAGTCTATTTCAATCCTGTTCCTAGAGCACACATGCAAAACAGTAAAAAGAAAGCTGATTTTCATCAGCTGTAATCGGCAAAACTTGCCGATCAGCAGCTCCTACTGGACAATGACAGCCAAGCTCAGCCCTCACAGAAACACACCACTCTGCCAGCCAGCAGGGTGCCTGCTGTACCAGGTTTGCAATTCCTTACACACATATGGCCCCTACCACACCTTTCCCACCTAAAAAGAGAGGCGCTTACAAGTTTGAGAACAGCACATGCAATATTTCTGCTTTACTGGAAACTGAGGTCAAAGTAGATCTGGGTGAAAACTGGAATTCAAACAAAACACAAACGACCGATACGGCTACAAAAATATTTACCTTGGGTACACCAGCCATGCAACCATCACAACTTGTTTAATCGCACAGTGAATTCAAAATTAACTTGTCAGTGTTTCTACTCATACCTGTTTGGAGGACTATAATCTACGTGCTGTAGAGGACTAGAGCAACTTCAAGTTCCTGGTCCCGGACCAAACACTTCTACCAGTTCAGTGAACTTTTAAAAACACACCAGCACCAGATACCTGCCACTTTCATTTTTATTTCACGGAAGCGACTGAATATAGAGAATGGCAGGCTTGAACATCAGCTGTCACTTTCAAAAGTATTTTTTACAATACAAATCCACAGAAGACAATGACGTATAAAAGCTACCAAGTGCTTTAAAGCAACTTGACTGGAAACGGAGCCAGGCCAAGCGCACTGAGCGTGCCAGTCACGCAGCAGGGGCACACCACGTGAGGTAGAAGCGAGGAGGTGGAAGAGCAGCTCAGGGCCACCCCGAGTGGAGTCCCAGCTCTCACAGCACGAGCAGTCGCTGCCATCCACAGAAAGCCAAGCAAGTCTCCAGCTGGAGCTGGAGCATCAGCACAGAGCTGCCACAAACCATCGCAAGCCAACTGAGAGGGACAGCTAGAGGTCCTGACAGGAGGGAACTGGCTGTGCACAGCTCCGGGCTCAAAACCCTCTGCTTCAAAGCCTCTCCAGTGTGGGTTTATCTCAAGCCTCTCAGGACTTTTCCAATAGGGGCAGCATTCATTGCCACAGCACACCCATATCCCAGCAGCACTGACCACAGCTTTTTCCAGCCAAGGTGCAGCAACACCCGAACTCTATAAGAAACTGTTTTCCAAGAGGAGTGCGCCATCACCCCTCGCATCACAGGTGGGGACAGAGGCCTATGCCCAGCTAGAGGACCCCACGCCCAGCACAAAACACCAGCCCGCTCAGCAGAGAAGGAGGGCTGAAAAAAAGCTGGCAGCCAGCCCGAGAGAGAGCCCCGCAAGCTACCTTTGGTCCTGCAGATTTCGATGAGGTTCACCACGTTCTCATGTTTGAGCAGCTGAAGGATTTTAATCTCTCGCAAGGCTGTGATGGGGAACTGGAAAGGCGAAAGAAAGGACGGGGATTAGGGGTGCGTGAGACCAGGCCACCCCTGCCTAGAGAACAGGAGACACGTGACCGTGGCAGCTCGGCAGGGGACCTGCTTGAGCAGCACTGTCACAGGTCACTGAAGGCCGATCAGAGCTTTAAAATAAAACACCCACACCGGTACTGTGCACATTTATTTACCACCAGGGCACCACTGCGGAGGGACGTTCCTTCACAGGAGAGTGGTTGTGTGGTGCTGAGGCAGGCATGCAGGCACCCCTCCCTCCTCTCCTCATCTTCCACATTTGTAACGGCACACGGTACGGCCTGGCCCAAGCTGCAGAGCAGCCTCCCCAGCTACTGCCTGCGCTGTTTAAGCTGTTACCTCTCTCCCCAGCTTCTCCCATCTCTTGCACACCCCTGAGCACGTGCCCCTCACACACTACCCGGCTCCTCCACAAACAACAGCCAGCGGGGAGCCCTGCGCCTGGGGGGGGATGACAGGCTTTTGCACGGGAGGAGGAACGCGTGGGCAGCACCACCTCCCAGCAGCTGTCCCACGCAGCCCAGTGACCTCACATGGACTGCACCACACTGCTGCCTTTGCAGCCAGAAAGGTGACAACAAGCCGTAGGCCCTGGCAAAGCCACAAGGCCCAACGTTATCACAGTATCAGCAGGAGAGGAAAAAGGCCACAGGGCTGGGGTCCTGTCCACACCCTTACAGGTTCAGGATACAGCGTATTAGAGCTGCAAATATTGTGAAACACATTTACTCTGCGAAAGCACATCTATGCCGTCCCAAACATTAGCCTTCGACGACAAAGGGCCACCCCGCACCCCGGCCTTCCCAAACACAGCCCAGCCACGTTCCGGCACTTACCCCCTATTTCCGCCATTCTGCTGCACTTACCCCCTCCTTCTCATTTTCCATCAACACTTTCTTCAGTGCTACTTTCTTGCCGGTCTGACGATGTTTGGCTTTGAAAACTTCCCTGTAAAACCAGAATGAAACCACTGAGCAGCGCAAGGCAGAAGGGACGCAGCCAGGTGCTCCTGACCGGGAACACCAGCAAACAAGACACAAAGACGAGACAACCGCTCTGTGCTGACCCGCCATCCGACCCAGCCACATCCCGCTCGGACCAAAGGCCCTCAGCAGCGGCCGAGCCGAGCCAGCCCAGGAGCCCCCCAAGGATTCTGGCCGAAACTGCACGTTTTGGGCAAAGGTGCAGGGCCCCGCCCCGCCCGTCTCCAGAGGGAACTCTGCTCTGCCAGAGCGGGGCGCCGGGCCGGCGAAAGGAGGGCTGAGGGGCCAGGCCGGCCCCCGCGGCCGGAGCGCTGGCCGAGGAAGGGAGACCCAAGCGGGCGGCGCCCGGGCCTGGGGCGGGCGGGCCGCGGGGCCCAGGGGGCCGGCCCCGAGCAGCAGGCCGAACGGCGGGGCGGCCCGGGCACTCACCCGAAGGTTCCCTGCCCGATCTTGGCGAGCTTCTCGTACTTAGAGACCTCATCGCAGAAGGGACACTCCACCATGTCGTATTGCTTGGCCATGGCTGCCGCGGCCGTCGCTACAGCACCGCGTTCAGCCCCTTCCGCGCGCGTCACAGCCCCTTCCGCAGCAACGCGCCCCCGAGGCCTCCTGGGACTTGGCGGCGGCGGCTCCCTCGGAGCGCCTGGGCGGGCGGAGCTTGCCCCCGCAAGCCCCGCCCCCGCCAGCCCAGCCCCGCCGCCAGCCCCGCCCCCGCCAGCCCCGCCCCCGCCAGCCCCGCCCCGCCGCCAGCCCCGCCCCGCCGCCAGCCCCGCCCCCGCCGCAGCAGCCCCCTGCCCCCCGCCGCACCGCCCGGGGCACCCACCGCCCCTGGTGCTGGTGGCCCTAAAGCACGTCACCGTGGCACCGTGTCTCCTGCGTGCTGAAACCCGCCAGGGATTCCACAGCCTTTCTGCTCCCTGGCTCCTGCACCCAGGGGCTGTGGCGAGGGGACCCCACAGCCAGGGCAGGACACGGGGCCCGGGGGGCACAGACGTGCCCGGTGGGGGCTGCCGTCCCCCCGGCGATGCCTGCGGCAGGGTGCAACGCGAGCATCTTGGCGTGGGGGTGTCTGAAACTGGTCCCCAAGGCGGGGGGCACGGGGGGGCCAAGGCCAGAGCAGCAGCGGAGGTGGCTGCTGGCATCCCGGCCACGGCAGCCACCAGGTGCTGCCTGGGAATGGGGGACAGCACAGACACTGCAGCCTGCCAGGCCCAGGCCACCTGGGCCTGCGTGAAGACACTCCTGCCTCCAGGGCACCCCAAGGTCCCCCAGCATGAGGCAACAGCCAGCGGCAGGGGGCTCCTGCTGCCAGTCATGCCGTCCGGCTGTCACCCCACCCACGGGGCCGTGAGGGCAGCGGCTGAGCCCCAGATGTGCCTGGTGCTCCCTTGCCTGCAGGGCTGGCGCCGTCCTCTAAGGCTGGCACCCTGCTCGAGAGATGGCACCCTCACCCACAGGGCTGGCACCCACGTTCAGGGCTGGCACCCTGCTCTAGGGCTGGCACCCAGGGGGGTTTGGGTGTCAACAGCTGCTGGGCATCCCCAACCAGCACTGGGGCACATGGCCCAGGGGGGGTCCTCGAGGGAGGGAGCACCCCCCGCCAGCCCCACCTTGGTCTCCTTCAGGCGGCTGTAAACGAGCCAGAAGTACTTGCTGAACTGCTCCTTGCTGATGGGCTGCCCATCGATGCGGATCCGCTCACGCACCTGCACCAGGTGAGGGGAGCTGGGGGGGCAGAGCAGGAGAGGGGGGCACAGTCGGGCACAGTGCCACCAGCCCCCCCAAACCCTCCTGACCCCCCCCCAACCACCTGTAAAAGCCCGTCTTCAGCCCGTAGTTGCGGAGGATGCACTCAGCGAAGGCGCACACTGAGCCCTGGGGAGACAGCAGCGTTAACCCCCCCGTGCTGGGGCAAACGGAGCCAGAGAGGCTGGAGGCCCCCCCTTGCCCCCCAGCACTGCCCATCTGCCTCACCTTGCCCTTCGTCCCCGTGACATGGATGACGTTCAGTCGATCCAGGTCCTCGACCTGCCAGAGGTCAACCACCCGAGAAGACCCCCAGGAGTCATGGCGGCACCACTGCTGGGACGGGGGGTGGGCTGGGTGGGGTGATGGGGGGACCCCCTCCTCACCTTCATCCCGGTCCGCTCCAAAAAGCCCTGCATGGCTTCCAGCTGGGCCTGGGGGTCGCTGCGCTCCCGCTTCACCTGCTCCAGGTCGCTGGCATTGGTCTGCAGGGTGTTGAGGGTCCGGATGGTGTCCTGGAAAGATCCCTGGGGGCGATCAGGATGGCGCCCATCACCGCAGCCTCGGGGCTGGGCCCACCGCAACAGCCCCAGGGGCCAGCCCAGCCCAGCCCGATCCACCCCATCGGGTTTGGCTCCCGCAGCCGTGCCCGCTGGCTGCCGCCGTGGCCCCGCGGTGACACGCTGGCAGTGCCAGCACCTGTTTGGGGGACGCCGCGCGGACGGGCTCCTTCTGGGCAAGGGGAGCCACCCCTCCACCGGTGCCCCTTGGCCCCGCGGGGGGGCACAGGGCAGCCCAGCACCCGGCACCCACCCCTGCCCGGCGGGACAAGGCCACCCATGGGTGCGAGCGGGCGGCGCTCCAGTGCCACCATGCCTGCCCGCCGGCTCGAACCGGGGCCGCAACCGCAGCCGCGGAGCTGCACCTGCACGGTGCATCTGGCACAGCCGCTGCGCGGCACGGCCGCTGCCGGGGGCCACCGAGCCCCCCGGGCCCGCACGCTTGGCCCTGCCGCAGCGGGACCTGGCGTGGGACAAGCCAGTGGCCCCGGTGCGGGGACCCCCCGAGCAGCCGGACCCCATGCAGGCAGCAGAGCGGCACCGGCGGCGCATCCTGCCCTGGTGAGCGTGGGGCAGCTCCGGGGCTTCCGCACCGCCCCCGGCCCCGGGACCGCCGGCGCCCCCGCGGCGCCCGGCAGCCGCACGGGCTCGGGATGCCCGAGGCCCCGCCCGGGACGCGGCGCGGCTGCTGGCCGCGCTCCCGGGGCTGCCGCGGCGGACGGCGCTTCGCAGGGCGACCTTCGGGCACCGGCCGCCCCCGGCAGAAGGCACGGCGAGCGGCGGCGCCGGGACCCCTCCCGCCCACCCGGGAGCCCGCAGGCCGGTGCCTCGGGAAGGGGCCGCCGCTGCCCTCCCGCGCCCGGTACGGCGGGACACCCCCCGCGCGACCCCAACCCCCCGGCGCCAGCTCCCGCTCCCCGTCTGCCGCTAATCCGTGGAACCTTTTGACTCAACAGCGGTTGGGAAGGGAGGAACGGCGGCAGGTCCAGGCTGCCGAGGGCAAGCCCTGGAGGGCACAGTCCCTCACACCAGCCCTTTGCAGCCTCCTGCCCCCTCCCCAGGCTGCAGCAGGGTCCCCAGGACAGCATCGTTGCCTGCTTTGCCTGCTGAATGCAGCCACCACGGGGGATGGAGCATCTCCCCCCAGGGAAGGGGGGGGAATCTAGGGGTCAGGCTCCTGCTGAGGGACTCTGCGGGGTCCCAGGAGCACCCCAAGAGTGGTGGGTACAAGGCAGGAGAACAGCACGGTGCTCTACACCTCCCCTTGCCAACAACTCCTAGAGGAGCAGAGGGAAGCAGTAGGGCGTGCAGAGGGTGAGGTGCTGGGCAAAGGGCTCAGCTCTGGGGCACGTCCCCAGTGTGTCAATACGGGGCTGCAGCCCCCAGTGCTCTGGGGAACCAGCTGCTGTGCGAGGCCAGCCACCAGCACCAGCCTGCTCCTCCGGCAGTGCCGGAGCGCTGGCAGCAGCAGCTCAAGCCCGTGCCCGTCCTCCGACACGGCAGCAGCATCCTGCCCACCGCCGGCCGCCCCGAGCTCGGGTCCCCTCGGTGCTTCTCCCTCCGGCGCCGCGACACGAGCCAGGTCCCACCTCCAAACTGCAGCCAGTTTCCAGCACGGTGCCGGCCTCGGAGAGCAGCAGCACCAACCGCAGCATCGGCAGCACCCAGAGCACCCCCTGCTCCACCAGCAGCATGGCCTGACCCCGCCCAGCCCACCCGGTCCCCAACTGTCAGACTTGGGGACCCACCCCAGCCCCATTAAGCTGGGGTTTTGCCCCAAATCTCAGGCCGAGCCCGGAGGGGGCCTCCGTTACTCATTCAGCGAACGCTTTGGCCCCCCAAGGGCAGCCCACGCCGGGGGAGGGGGGCACCCTGCAACCCCCCTGCGGTCCCCTGCTGCTGGGTGCACCGGGGGGGCGGAGAGAGTACCTACCCCCAAAGCCTCCCCCAGGGCTCCCCCTCAAATGGGGGTGGGGGGCAAAAGCGGGTGCCCCCAGGACAGGACCCAGCACTTGGGGTGACCCCCTGCACCTCTCCCGGGTCCCCCCAAGAAGGCAGTGGGCACCACTAGGAGCAGCAAAATGTTTATTAAGGGGGGTGAGGCAGTGTGGGGCTGCTGGCTCCCCACGGGGTGATGGGCAGAAACCACACACACTCCCAGCTCCCCACCCAAGTTACAAACTATTAATAATAACAATAACAATAATAATAATAATAATAATAAATCTCCCCTGTGTTAAATTAGTCCACACCTCGCTGTGGCTTGAGGCTCCCATCTACCGCCCCCTCAAAACTCCATCTACGCCCCTGGGCGCCTGGACCCTGGCACAGCCTGGGGCAGCCCCCCCAGAGGCCAGGGCCCCCCCAGCCAGTCCCACCAACGTGGGCTGGGGGCAGGGAGCAGCTCCCCCATGGCCAGTGTCCCCCCTGCGGGGGGCACAGCCAAAAGGCACTGGGGTGAAAAGGGATGAGCCGGGAAGGGTCTGGGGGTCCCACGTGCCCCCCCCCGCCACCTCCGAGCACCATCTGGGGCAGAACCGGCGCTTCAAGTAAAAAGAGGTGCAAAGCCCTGCGCACCCCCGTTACTGGGAGAGCGCGGGGTCCAGCAGCCGAAGGACCCCCCCCACCAAGTGCAGGCTGCCGGTGACCAGGACGTGGATGGCGGCCGCCTCCCGCAGCAGCACAGCCCCTCTGCTGGCGGCGGGGTGGGGGTGAGCCCCCATGGCGGTGGGCGCTGCCAGCCAAGGGTCCCGGCCCTGTGCCACCCACCCCTCAGTGCCTGGGCCAGGCAGGGGAACACGAGGGCTGGGGAACTGAGGGGTCTCGCGGCTGGGGGGACCAGGAGCAGGGGTCCTCGGCCAGGGGCTGGCTGCAGGGGGGCTGGGAGCCAGGGGTCCTGCCCCTCCTTTTCCTCCAGTAGCCGGGTCCACCTCCGCTGGTTCTCCAGGCAGCGGGTCAGGGAGCTCTCCAGCGTCACCCTGAAGTTTTGCTGGTCTGGGAGAGACGGGGATGGGGGCCAGGGATTAGGGGGAGCCAGGGAGGGGTTGGGGATGAGGGGCGGGGCCAGGGAAGACCCCGGCTCCCCGGCACTCACCTGCATTGCTGGCCACGGGCACCTCCGTGAAGTTGGGGCAGAAGACAGCGTAGTCAAAGCGGCAGGGCTGTGGGGAGAGGAGGGGGGGTCAGCACTGGGGGAGCCCTCAGGACCCACCCATGGGATCGCCACCAGGACCAGTCCCACACTGGCAGGGTCACGGGGGGTTGGTCCAGGCAGGGGGGTCATCTGATGGCCCCCCCTGCACCCAGAGCTGCAAGACCCTCGGGGGGGGCACAGAGGTGGGATACACCCAGGGACAGCAGGGTGGACAGGCTGCACAGCACCAGCTCCTCCTCACGGCTCCCCTCACCTGCAGCCACTGAACGTGGCCGGTCCAGGCCACGGTTGAGGCCACGTGCTGAACCGGCGCCCGGCAGGTGCGGGAGCTCTGTAACAAAGCTGCAGGGAAACAGCTGCAGGCTTGCAGGTATCACCTTCTGTAGCGGCTCCGTGGTGGCTGAGCTGCCGCACGAGATCTCAGAGCCGAGTTAAAGCCAGCAGGCGCTTCGCCTTGAAGAAAGTCCTTTCCCAGACAGAAAGACCTTGCCAGGACATCCCCGCTGAATGCAGCCTGCGGAGTAGCCCAGCTGGGACCCCGCTGGGGAAGCCCCCACTCAAAACACTCGGTCGAATCCAGCCTGGTTGGTGGCGGCCGGGTTCCTGCCCTGGAACGGCTGCTGGGGCATGTGCCCACCCCTCCTGTGCGGTGGGGCCAGGTACTCGAACATGGACTGGTTGAGGGTGGACAGCATGTTTTTGAGGTCCGAGGGCATGGGGTCGGACCAGAAGAAGTCGTGGTTCAGGGCATCATCGCTGTCGATCCGCTGGGCGGGATCCAGCACCAGCAGCTTGTCGATGAGGTCGAGTGCGTAGGGGTCTCCGACGTAGGCTTTCAGGCAATCCTTCACCTTGCGCTTCTGACCCTTGGGAAGATCCAGCTTCTGGTACAGCTCGTATTTACCCACATTTGGCCAAGCCTGGGAAGGGGCAGGAAAGCAGGGTTGGGAGGAAATAGTTACAGAGAGGACAAGCCATTCTTGATGCGAACACCCTCAGGCAAATTCGGGTGAGGTCTGCAGGGAGAACAATACTATTTTATAACCTCCAAACTGGCAGACCTTGTTCCCACAGCATGAAGGAGGCCCTAAAGGGTACGCTAAAGCCTGGAGACACGTGGGCAAGTCAGGACGGAGGCCTGCTGGAATGGAAACAGCTTGCAGGATGCTCCAGGATTTCTGGTTCTCCCACAAAAGAGCTACAAGAGAGCGAGGCTCATGCCAGCTACAGCATCCAGAAAGGTAAAGCCACAAACCCGATTGCTAAGTAACAACCAGGATGTCTGTGGCTCCTTTTATCCTTAGGAAGCAAAGCCTGCTGCAGTCACCAGCACTTACCCCAACCCTGATCTGAGAGACCACACCAGGTATTTACATACAAGAGAAAACCCCTCCAATGTACGTACATAACGCATGCAGGACAGGCATCAGGCCTCTGCAGCTGCCTGCACAACACAACCCCCAGATCACAGCCCCGGCCAAGAGATCCCCCAGCTCAATCCCCCACAAGAGGGCAGGACAAGCCGCCATTAAAGAAGGAGCTGAGAAAGAGCTAAATGCTCCCACCAGAACGGAGCCGATGCCGCGAGTGACAAGACAGAACTGAAGAGGCTTTTCGAGGTGACCAGTTCAAAGCACCAGAGGCAAACCTCTCAACACAAAACAAACAAAAAAACCCAAACCCCACCCTTCTTTAAGCAGAAATTCAAAGGGTGTTTCTCTGTGAGACAACCCCCAAACACAGGCTAGAACAGATTCCTACGTGCAATGTTCTGTTCTTTCACAGCTGGAGCAGCCAGCATCGTCTCTGTGCTCAGACACAAGGACACAAGCCACCCCTGCCGAAGGGGGTCTGGGAGGCAGGTTCACCCTTTTCTCCTCACGAGGTTAACATGAGCGATGGGACAGCTGTAGTCTACACAGAGTAGCAAGGCAAGCGCAGTGCCCCACCGTGCACGGGGCTGCCGGGAGGCAAGCAGAGTTTGCCAGAGCTTCCCCAGCCTCCCTGCCAGCAGCGGGCATGGGAAGAGGCCCAGGAACGGCCGATCCCAGAACCTGCCCACACCACCGCCTCTCGCCTCCCTCCGCTCTCTGCAGCTCGCTCACGCTCACGCCCTCACCTCCGGTGTGATGGATCCGCAGAGCTGGCTGATGAGGGTGAGCTGGTGCTGCTCTGTGTTCCCTTGCATGATGGGGCTGCGGGTCCACATCTCTGCCATGATGCACCCTGCACCCCAGAGGTCAATGGGGGGACCATAGTCCCGCTCCCCTAAACAGAGATGTCGCGTTAGTCACCCAGGGGAATGAGAAGGACAGAGAAGCCGGCAGAGCCCATCACCTCCTACCTAGGAGCAGCTCTGGTGGCCGGTACCACAGAGTCACCACCCGGTTGGTGTAGCGGTTTGGCTGGCTGTTCTTAGCCAGGCTGAAAGCTCGAGCCAGCCCAAAGTCCGCAAGCTTCAGCACTCCGTCCCGCGTGATCAGGACATTTGCAGCTTTCAGGTCTCGATGCAAGATCTGTACCAGGACAGACGCCAAAAGGTTAAGCCGTTCAGGTACCCTCCAGCCTGTGCTAAGACACCCACTCCTTGGAAAGCCACAGAAAGCAGGGTGACCTCAGAGCACAGCACAGCTCTGGCCGGTACCTTGTTCCTGTGGATGTAGTAAAGGCCGTTCAACAGCATCTGCATCACTTTCTTGATCTCTGAGAGCGTGAACTTGACACGGGCATTGCTGAGAAGGCCAGCCAGGTCGTGCTCGCAGAGTCAAACACAAGGTAGATGCTGCCCTTGCAGCGGTTGTATGGAGAGGCTATGGGAGAAGCAAGGAGGGACCCTTAACCCCAGCACAGCTCCTCCTGGCCTCCGGCCACCCTGCTGCTCATACATACAGCGCTCACTAGACAAAACCTCAGGGCACAGGCACACACAGAACCAGAAACAGCCTGCAGGCCCCAAGACCCACAACTAGCAACAGAAGAACAGAGGATGAGGGTCAGAGTCGTGAACGTGATCAGACAGGCAAGGCAAGGGCACAAAAATCTTTGAAAGCTTCATTTTGTATTGCTCTGTGCGCGTAACGGCTGTGGGGTTTCCTCCCTGCAAGCCACGGCTGGTAGGTGCACACACCACTAGCTGCCAGCCAAGCACTACCACCAATCGCGTCAGGGATAACGGAGACGCCCGCAAAGACAGCCCCAGCGAAAATGCAGAAACGGAGAAAAATCTGTCTAACAGCGTATTAGAAAGCGGGGGTTTCTGCAGCCTCAAACATCGTCTGTGAAAATGGGCTGCTCTGGATCAAAGCGATTTCAAACTCCAACTCCAACTGCAATTTAAAGTCACTAACAGGAAGCCCCAAATGAAGCAGTCTATTTCAATCCTGTTCCTAGAGCACACATGCAAAACAGTAAAAAGAAAGCTGATTTTCATCAGCTGTAATCGGCAAAACTTGCCGATCAGCAGCTCCTACTGGACAATGACAGCCAAGCTCAGCCCTCACAGAAACGCACCACTCTGCCAGCCAGCAGGGTGCCTGCTGTACCAGGTTTGCAATTCCTTACACACATATGGCCCCTACCACACCTTTCCCACCTAAAAAGAGAGGCGCTTAAAAGTTTGAGAACAGCACATGCAATATTTCTGCTTTACTGGAAACTGAGGTCAAAGTAGATCTGGGTGAAAACTGGAATTCAAACAAAACACAAACGACCGACACGGCTACAAAAATAGTTACCTGGGGTACACCAGCCATGCAACCATCACAACTTGTTTAATCGCACAGTGAATTCAAAATTAACTTGTCAGTGTTTCTACTCATACCTGTTTGGAGGGACTATAATCTACGTGCTGTAGAGGACTAGAGCAACTTCAAGTTCCTGGTCCCGGGCCAAACACTTCTACCAGTTCAGTGAACTTTTAAAAACACACCAGCACCAGATACCTGCCACTTTCATTTTTATTTCACGGAAGCGACTGAATATAGAGAATGGCAGGCTTGAACATCAGCTGTCACTTTCAAAAGTATTTTTTACAGTACAAATCCACAGAAGAGAACGACGTATAAAAGCTACCAAGTGCTTTAAAGCAACTTGACTGGAAACGGAGCCAGGCCAAGCGCACTGAGCGTGCCAGTCACGCAGCAGGGGCACACCACGTGAGGTAGAAGCGAGGAGGTGGAAGAGCAGCTCAGGGCCACCCCGAGTGGAGTCCCAGCTCTCACAGCACGAGCAGTCGCTGCCATCCACAGAAAGCCAAGCAAGTCTCCAGCTGGAGCTGGAGCATCAGCACAGAGCTGCCACAAACCATCGCAAGCCAACTGAGAGGGACAGCTAGAGGTCCTGACAGGAGGGAACTGGCTGTGCACAGCTCCGGGCTCAAAACCCTCTGCTTCAAAGCCTCTCCAGTGTGGGTTTATCTCAAGCCTCTCAGGACTCTTCCAATAGGGGCAGCATTCATTGCCACAGCACACCCATATCCCAGCAGCACTGACCACAGCTTTTTCCAGCCAAGGTGCAGCAACACCCGAACTCTATAAGAAACTGTTTTCCAAGAGGAGTGCACCATCACCCCTCGCATCACAGGCAGGGACAGAGGCTTATGCTCAGCTAGAGGACCCCACGCCCAGCACAAAACACCAGCCCGCTCAGCAGAGAAGGAGGGCTGAAAAAAAGCTGGCAGCCAGCCCGAGAGAGAGCCCCGCAAGCTACCTTTGGTCCGGCAGATTTCGATGAGGTTCACCACGTTCTCATGTTTGAGCAGCTGGAGGATTTTAATCTCTCGCAAGGCTGTGATGGGGAACTGGAAAGGCGAAAGAAAGGACGGGGATTAGGGGTGCGTGAGACCAGGCCACCCCTGCCTAGAGAACAGGAGACACGTGACCGTGGCAGCTCGGCAGGGGACCTGCTTGAGCAGCACTGTCACAGGTCACTGAAGGCCGATCAGAGCTTTAAAATAAAACACCCACACCGGTACTGTGCACATTTATTTACCACCAGGGCACCACTGCGGAGGGACGTTCCTTCACAGGAGAGTGGTTGTGTGGTGCTGAGGCAGGCATGCAGGCACCCCTCCCTCCTCTCCTCATCTTCCACATTCGTAACGGCACACGGTACGGCCTGGCCCAAGCTGCAGAGCAAGCCTCCCCAGCTACTGCCTGCGCTGTTTAAGCTGTTACCTCTCTCCCCAGCTTCTCCCATCTCTCTTGCACACCCCTGAGCACGTGCCCCTCACACACTACCCGGCTCCTCCACAAACAACAGCCAGCGGGGAGCCCTGCGCCTGGGGGGGGATGACAGGCTTTTGCACGGGAGGAGGAACGTGTGGGCCACCTCCCAGCAGCTGTCCCATGCAGCCCAGGTGACCTCACAGGGACCTGCACCACACTGCTGCCTTTGCAGCCAGAAAGGTGAGCAACAAGCCGTAGGCCCTGGCAAAGCCACAAGGCCCAACGTTATCACAGTATCAGCAGGAGAGGAAAAAGGCCACAGGGCTGGGGTCCTGTCCACACCCTTACAGGTTCAGGATACAGCGTATCTAGAGCTGCAAATATTGTGAAACACATTTACTCTGTGAAAGCACATCTATGCCGTCCCAAACATCAGCCTTCGACGACAAAGGGCCCACCCCGCACCCCGGCCTTCCCAAACACAGCCCAGCCACGTTCCGGCACTTACCCCCTTCTTCTGCCATGCTGCTGCAGTTACCCCCTCCTCATTTTCCATCAACACTTTCTTCAGTGCTACTCTCTTGCCTGTCTGCCGGTGTCTGGCTTTGAAAACTTCCCTGTAAAACCAGAATGAAACCACTGAGCAGCGCAAGGGCAGAAGGGACGCAGCCAGGTGCTCCTGACCGGGAACACCAGCAAACAAGACACAAAGGACGAGGACAACCGCTCTGTGCTGACCCGCCATCCGACCCAGCCACATCCCGCTCGGACCAAAGGCCCTCAGCAGCGGCCGAGCCGAGCCAGCCCAGGAGCCCCCCAAGGATTCGGGCCGAAACTGCACGTTTTGGGCAAAGGTGCAGGGCCCCCGCCTCGCCCGTCTCCAGAGGGAACTCTGCTCTGCCAGAGCGGGGCGCCGGGCCGGCGAAAGGAGGGCTGAGGGGCCAGGCCGGCCCCCGCGGCCGGAGCGCTGGCCGAGGAAGGGAGACC
>NC_054062.1:900000-1018838 GCF_017639655.2 Falco naumanni | reverse complement strand
CGCTTTTCAGAGCAGAGTGGCCACCATCTGGCTTTGCCCTCGCTCGCTTCTTGGTGCGTCCTTTACCATTAATCTAGTGTGTGAACTTGAAGAGTTGGGTGACGTTACTGCCCATGTTCTCAGGGACGGCCTTGTTTTGATCCATTTGTCTTATTAATCCTCTTGATATTTGATGTGGAGTTTAAGCAGTCAGCTCAAGAAAACACTCTTCAATCTCAGAGGTGTCTGCAGTCATCCTACTAAACAATATGATATTTAAGCATTGAGAAGCAAAAAGTCCTGGCTTAGAACGTAAACTTTCAGCAGTAGGAAGAAAAGCTGAGTGGGATGAATGAACAGCATGTATTCATGGAAAGATGTATTCTTGATTTAGTGGAAAAGAATTGGAAATCAACCTGCATCATTCACATTAGCTTGTTGCAGAGGGAGTCTGCATCTGTCCTTACCCAGAAAGGTATGTTTTGTGTGTGTGGTAGTTTGGAGTGAAAGGTGCTATAAGTAGTATTATTAGGGTAGTCACTTCTTACGTAGTAGTGACTTGTTGCCTTGGGGAATAAAACTGGCTGACTTGACTGCTTTGCTTGTAGTCTACATCATATGTGAATGGAGAAAGTGCTGTTTCTTCCACAAATATTAAGGAAATGGAAGTAAGTTGTTCTCAGTCTATCTCTACAACTCACCCCCCTCTCCACCCCTTTCTTATTTGCAACTGTTGGTAAATGACTGGGACTCTGCTTTCAGCAGTGTTAGCGAGACCTAATTGAATGCACAGTTCACGTTCATTGCTGTCTAGTGTTGTCTTGTGCTATCATTGGGTAGTTGTGATCAACACTGGGAGGCAGGTATCGGAGCTGTTTCCGGTTTGGGGACTGGGGATTATCTGGCTTCCGTGCAACTGCCGTTCTTATTTCTGAGTCACTGTTACGTCAAAATGAAGCCTTGGCAGAATGGATAAAATATGTTGATGTCTCAGCTGCTTTTGTTGAAACGGTAGATTTTTGTTTTGTTTGGAGAATCTGATTATCACAGTTTGATAGGATTTATTTTTCTGTCCTTTTTAATTACTGCTTTTTTCCTCCCCTCCTCCTCTTTTGCTCCTTCCTTTTTCTCCTGTCTGCATGTGCCCATCAGACACGTTACCAGGAGCTGGCAGTAGCCCTGGATTCCAGCAATCTTAACTAACAAGCAGTTTGTTACACAGATAGAGGAACTGGTAAGAAACAATCCAACCAACCAGTCTGACATGGTGCTTGCTGCTCCTCCAAGCTCTTTGCGTGTCTGCAAAGTTATGGGTTCTCTCATAGTGCCACAAGGAAGGCTGCTTACACAGCACTCTGTAGGGAACAAAATGAGCTGCACGGAAAACCTGTTAAGGGGCTCAAAGTCTAAGGCTGCTGGTGAATGTATTGGCTCAACTGAGGAACAAGAAACAGAGTTTTGTTGTTTCCATTTAAGTGTGCTCTGTTGATCTCATCAGGCTTTCCCTGGATGATAAGCATCCTGATAAAACAGCTATTTCTGCGCCTGGTCGGAATCCTTGAAATACAGAATTCTGGTGCTGGCAGCAGTGTGATGGTGCTGATCTAACTGTATCTGCAGAGTGGGAGCAGTAGGTCTGAGAGAGTCTGGGGCTGGTTTCTGATCATTTCCTCAGCTTCTCTTGGCATGATGAGTGAACTGCTTTGTCCTGTGGCCTGCGTGGATTCCCGCTGCTGCTTTTGAGCCTTCAGCTTTATCGCTGCAAGAAATGCAGCCAAGTGGACTTGTTTCAGTCTGAAAAGAGCCTTTCTTGTGTGAAATGCTTTTCCCCATTGTGTTCCTCTGTAAAAGTACACTTTTTGCAAAGTTCAGCATTTCCGGGTGTACCCCGTGACCCCCCTTGTTGTTTTGTTTTGGGGTTTGGGTTATTTTTGTTCCATTCTGTTTCTTTTTGTGTTTTAGCTGGGCTGCAGAGGAACTTGGCATAGTGCATTGCCCACCCAGGATTCTCCTTGTGTGCCTGCTTTTATGCTTGCCTGCAACTCTGTAGGGCCTTTGCTGCATTTGTGGTCTTGCCTTTGCTTTTGCTGGTTATGTTGTGCATGGGCATTGCTAGAATCAAAACCTCTCGCTCATCACTCTTCCATCTGTAGTCATCTTTCAAAATGCATTGAAGTAGTAGTAGTAGTAAAGAAAGAGCTTGGACAATGCTTGTTCTTTGGGAAGGCAAAAAAGTCCTCCTGCTTATGTAGTTAGTTATGAGGCATCTGTGAAGAAGCTGTCAGGGAGACAAGAAGCAAATAGCAAACACAGCAGCACAGTTGTGTGGCAGCCTGGGTAGGCAGCGGCCACCTTTGTCTCCTTCACTTCATATCTAAAGGTGCGTTACCTACGGACAACAAATCTCCAAATACTTCACCGGTAAGATGGAAACTGGCCAGGACAGAATTACCCCTTTTCTTTGTATCTGGCTTCAGCTCTCTCATACCACCTTCTGCAGAAGTGTGCCAACACAAGTGCGGCTCTGCGTGACTTAAGGCCAGTTCTTCAGTGGAATAAAGGTCTGAGGTCTCAGTTAAAGGAAAAGACTACGTTTTTGTCTGGGGTTTTTGGTTTTCTTTTTTTGTTTATTGGTGGTGTTTTTTAAAAAAAACCCAGCATTTCTGGCAATCATCCCAATACACCAGGATTACTGTGATCAGTTGCACAGATGTGGGGATGCGAGTTTAACTGAAGGTGGTAGATGCTCAGATGTAGACATGGAGGGGTTTCAGTAGTGGTATTGGAGAACAACTGTGGTAATCTACTGAGCGATGAAAAACATGCCTGGCATATAAAGCACGTTAGTGAAGGCAGCTCCAGATCTCTTATTTTTAATAGCTAAGATGAACTTCCTAGTCCTCTACAGAAAGGACAGTGGAAATTCTGTTTGCATGAATTGGGCATGTATCCTACTTTGTTGAAGTGAAGATGTGTTTCAGATGTATGAGAATCTTGTCTCTTGATACTGGTGCATCAATTTTCTTCCACAGAAACAGCAGAACCAGGAGGCAGTGGATCAGCTGGAGAAGGTAAAGTGTGTCCTGGTTTTGGACAGGCAGAAAAATAGTATCTCTTTCTTGGCGCAGTAGAGAGTGTAGTGGGCTGTGGCACAGGCATGTGTGGTCTTGTCTTGTGTTAGATTCAGTTTCATTTGCAGCGTAGGGTTGAATATTTTGACTTCATGCGTTAGGCCCGCCTGGCAGATAGCGTTCTTATTTTGACAAAAGCGAATGTTTAAATACTCAAGTATTAGAGGAGTGCGGTGGAGGCAGGAGAATACAAGTCCTTGCCAGTAGCTTGCATCCAAACACTACGGTATTTATGCTAGCAGTGATTGTGCTGTGCTGTTACTGCCATTCTAGGATGGATAATAATGAAGTCGTTCAAATAAGGCAAGGCTGAAGTATGTCTTTAAAAATAGCGCTGTCGTTTCGATGCTGGAAGTACTACCAATGTATCACTGCTTTTTTAGTTTGACACAAAACAAGCGTTACCTATCTACATTTTTGTGCTAAATAGGCATCGTTTGTTTTTACAGGAAAAGAAGGAGCTGGAAAAGAAATTTTCTGAAGAGCAAGCAGCGCTGAGGGAACAGCTACAGGTGAGGCAGAGCCTCCATTACAGTAATACTGCCTGCCTTCTGCTGTTCTCTGGATTACTGACCATTCGTAGTCTTTACTCGGGAAGCCACGAGCGCGTTCCTTCAGGAAAACCGGGAGTCAGCCAGACTGTACTTAACTGCACGAGCTCTTTACCTTTACTGAGTTAGCCTTTTGTGGCAACAGTGATGTTGCAATTACAAGCAAAGAAGTTTTGTGCTGAGCCGATTTTCCTTTCCCAAAGGTTCATATCCAGACTATTGGAATTCTAGTTTCTGAGAAGTCTGAGTTGCAGGCGGCACTTGCACATACTCAGCGAGCTGCACGGGAGAAATCAGGTAATTGACTGTGAGCAGTCCACTCAAGCTGTTGGTCAAAGTGTGAATTTCAAGTCGGGGGCGTGACAGTTGCTGGCAGCCAGCTCACAGCACTCGCCGACTCCTCGGTGGGCAGTACTTGGCACCATCGCTGCCTCTGTCGCCAGAGCTGCCCCCAGGTGGGGGCATGTTGATCCCATGGCAGTTGAGGTTCTTTTGTGCATCGCTAAAGCCTTGTCAGCCCTGTTCAGCCCCGGTGACTACCCCAGGCTGTTCCTTTCTGACTTTCTTCTGATCCTTTTAAAACGTAGTTCCCTTTTCTCCACCCTCACTCCCACACAGCTATCATGTAAAGGTAGGTTTTACCGAGCCCTTCATTCTGCACCAAGTTTGAGCAACTTCTTCCATTAGAAAGAAAGATCCCAACCAACATATTGCCTATTCTGCAGCGGCAGTTTCATCATCTCCCTCAAAGTGAGGATGGTAGTTACAGAGAGCTTTACTGCCCAGAGCTGCTAGTGAACCACCTGTAGAGCCAGGGGTGGAACCAGATCTACTGACTTACAAAGCTCTGTGCTGCCTTAAGAGCTTGTTGACAAAGTAGAAAGTGCTGTTCAGCCAGTTCCAAAAAGCTCTTTGTGGTCCAGCCTCAACTCA
This sequence comes from Falco naumanni, assembly GCF_017639655.2. Lineage (NCBI taxonomy): Eukaryota > Metazoa > Chordata > Aves > Falconiformes > Falconidae > Falco > Falco naumanni. Next base: position 1,014,244 of record NC_054062.1, on the reverse strand, counting down.
CTCTGTTCTGACTTGTTCAGGAGAAGCCGAGAGCTTTGCTGCTCTCTTACGTTCATCTTGCCAGAGGGAATTGGAGCTGGAACGTACTTTGGCCTTCGTCTCTCTGCTGCAAAAACAGGCAGAGAAGGTAAGAGTCACCTCTGCTTATGCTTCACCAGCAGCTCTGCCTTTGGCTATTTGCTTGTCAGTCCACTAATGCAAAGTCTGTAGTCCCTGCTCGGAGAAGAGGCAGAAAGTAACATTGTTAATTGTTAATTAACCTTGTAAAGCCCTGTATTCTCCATGGTCAAGGCAAACGTCATCCGGGTTTCTGTGACCACTAATCATATGGCCCAGTTGCTGTCTTCAGATCCGGCACGCAACTTCATTAGTCTTGCCAGCTCCACACAACAGGAGCGCCACCGAGACCTTGTCTCAGGAGGGTCTCCATCAAGCAGACACTTCAGTATTGATATTAATCCAGAAGTCTGCAGAAGTGACCTCACGTCCAGTTAGTAGCATCGCGTTTGAAAAGGCTGAGCAGATTTATTCCTGGCAAATTCATGAGGTTCTAAGCAAACCTGTCCTGAAGGATTTTGCCAAAGTTCTGATGCTTTCCACTTCAGCTGATCTGCTAAAGGTGAAGTATTTTGCTGAAGTCTGCAGCTGAATCAGTCATTTCTTTTTTTCTCCAGCATAATGAAGAGTTAATGAAGGAGCGAGAAGACCTGAAACAGGAGCTGTACAAACAGAGGTAGGTCCATTTACTGCTTGTTACTGCAGAGTACCGCTGCTCTTCGCGGTAGAGCCACAAAACATCACAAGGGGCATGCACCACAGGTGGTGACTTGGGAGGTTGGATATTCAACTTAAAAAAAGTGACTGGCTGTGATGTTTCTGTGATTCTAACTGTTACAAATAGCTGGATTGTAAATGTATGACATGTACTTGACCAGACCCACAGTACATACAGTGATGCTGCTTTAATGTTGGTTTGTTTCAGCAAACGTAGTGAGGAAATAAAGCAGCAGAATGCAGAGCTGTCAGAGAAGGTTCGCTGCCTGGTTTCCAAGAACTCAGCTATGGAGTTGGATATGGAGGATTTGCATAAGAAACTGGAAATGGCTGAACTGATGATCCAACAGGTGACCGTACTGCTTCCAGGCTGTGAGGGTAGATCGCACTGACCGTTGTAAGACTTTGGCTTCTGAGAGTGGGGGCAAGGCTTAACTCTTGTTCTGAAAGGAAGGCCCAAAACCTCATCGAGGCATCCTCTTGGTCAAAGGCCTTCAGTGAGGCCTCTGAGCAACAGAAGGTCTGTTTGAAGGAGCTGGAGCAGTAGACTGAAAGCTGTTGTGACGCTGGTCTGCGAAAAGAATGTTCTACAATATGAGAGGCTGACTGAACATACAGGGCGTGAAAATACGATGACTTTTCCTGCTTTGTATCTGTTTGGCATTTTGGTTACGCAGCTGTCAGGTGGTCTCACTGAGAAGCCAGTTGAATAGGGGTGGTGTTTGTACCCACCCTTGCAGAAGGTGAATTGGACAATGGTAACTAGAAGGTCAGCTGGGGAAAGTTAAGAGAAGCAGCCAGTTAGGAAGGGAATTCAGGAAGCCAGCTGTTAGCAGTTCAGAGAGCAAGCTGGTGTGAACCTGAGCCTGTGAGGGAAGAAACTGCTCTTTTGTTTATTTTTGGTTTTGTTTTTTTTTCTTCCTCCCCAGACAGTGGCTTAAGTTACCCTTGAAATAAAGGCAGCTGCTACTGGTTTCTGGGAAAAGTACTGTGTGCCAACTGACATGCTCCAGACATTGGCTTTAAATTCCTGACGTGTTTGACAACTTTTAAAATCTCAAGCTTGTATACCATCTGATCTGGCTGTATAATACAGACTCTGGAAATGCACAAAGTTTCTGAGCCAGATTTTAAAATTAAGAGAATAGGTTTTAATCAAACAAATAGTGAATATAAAGTTGGTAGGGAGGAGCTGTCTAGTTCAGCCTGTTTTACAGGGCTAAAATCCAAGCTTTTTCATTTTAATCTCCTTCTCCCTCTCCTTTTCTTTCTTTTTCATTGAACATCACTGTGTGTTGGAGCACTTCAAGGTTGCAACATGGATCATTGGCAGGTTACTATCAGGGGAAAGGCTATGCAGAAGTGGCGTGTTAACATTTTGCCGTAACTTTTTGGTTTTTCTTGGCAGTTCTCCAATCAGGCAGGGAGTCTGGATGCAAAGCAGCAGTTGTAGGTGGCACTGGAGGAGAAGGCAGGCCTGGAAACCCAGGTTGCTCAGGTAAGGGGTTGTACGAAATGACATCCACATCCTCATGTCTGTAGAGAAACTTGTGTGGCAGAAGAATGCAGCCTGAGCTTTGCGTTGACACTGGTTTCTTCAGGCTTTATCCCTGAAGCAGTCACTGCCAAATTTATTTAGCCAATGTGATTTTCTTTGTGTTTTATTTTGTTGTGAACAGCTCTCGGAGTCAGTTCACCAGCTCCAGGCAGAAAGAGATCAGTATGTAGAGGAACTGAAGGAGGAGCAGAGCATTTGGCAGCAGCAGGTGCAGCAGGTCTCTGAACAGGTGACACCAGGGGCAGCATCACAGCTGCTTTAGACAAACACAGGCAGGAGTGAATGCACCATGAACGTTGTTTTAACTTTTATTGTGTGGCCTTGCAGGTCCATGCAATGGCAGACGAGAAGGAGGAGCATATGGCCTGAGGAGATGATGACGTGGACTCCTGAGTTCGACCGGAAGACCTTTTTATTAGTCCAGAACCCACGCTTATAATATCCTCGTTTGCTGTTCACGCGCCCCATACTAAAGTATCGTTGGTTCACACATGTCTTGTCTACATAGAATTGGTTAATTACTAAGCTGCAAATGCACTGAACTTCTTGCATTTTTTTTCTCTCTTCTTTCTTATCTCTGTGAGTTTCATGTTCTCAGCCAGCTGCCGAGATGTGGCATCGCGCATCCGCTCTGGCCTTGCTTCATATCCCGTCTTCCTTCCAGGCGTTCAGCCAACCTTATCTTACTTTCTCTCTTCTTTAGCCTTCAAGGCCCTTCACAGGCATCGTGGCTTGCAGCACTGGCCATAAAGCTCTCTACAATTCCCCCGTCTTTATTTTGAACAGAAACAACATTGAGGTTAAACTGCTTTTGAATCATAGATCTTACACAAGTTCAGCGTACAGGGAATAATGGTCAATATAAGTACAATTAGCAATAACAATATTCCTCTGCGAGTTGTAAACTCCTGCAACCATCTGGTGGTTCCCCAAGACTTGAAAAGATTCCGCAACCAATCTCCCAGTAGTTCATGCTGTGAGCCCTGTGACATGTCCTTCAATTTTTGTAACTGACTGTGAATCGACGCGGAATGGCCCGGAAGGTTCATACAACACATTCCTTAGCGCTGTGCACTATAGGCTACTGCAGAGGAACGAAGCTGGGTTAATTAACATTGATAATATACAGCTGTGGGCTGGCTTCAGGGGCAGTGGGTTGGCTGGTGTAGACAAGGTGCAGCTGTGGCTGGTTCTGTGAAGCGGTTGGGCAGCCAAGGAAGAGAGGGGAGGAAGAAGCAGAGAGGGTGAGTGTGCCCTGGATGAGTCGAGATGAGAAGGCAGCAGAGGGACTGCCATGAAAAGTGTGGTGGTAAAAGACCTTGTTGCAGCTGGCTAGTTTGGAGAGTGCTGCGGCAGGCTACTCGCTGCTGTTCACTTACCTTCTACAGGTGAGATCACATTCCTCCTTTCTTTCTGTCTCATCCTGGTTTCTTCTCATACTCCCTCAAAGTTATTTGGCTCTTTGCTGCAGGTTCTCAGCTGCACATTACCAATGTCAAAACAACCCACTGTCTCTGTTCTCTACAATTCACCCCTGTTTGTGGTTTTGTTTCTTTGTTGTTTGTTGTTTTTTATTTTGTAAAAGGTTGCTTTACCATGTTATGGAATTTTCATCCCTTTTTCTTTTGTTTTCTGTCTCATTACTTAATTACCAATTTTGGCCTTATTTTATGTGTACATTTGTACATTTCAATCAGGTTCACAAAATGTTAAAGTTGTTATCGGTGCATTTCATAGAGAGGTCAACATACAGGTTTATGATTACTTACAAGAACATGCAATAAGCTATGGAAATTTTATGGAAATATTTTTCAGAAACTTCTAATCAAATAAATGAGCATGAGAAATTGTGTTTAACTTGTAAATTCTACATATAAGCTGTTAAGAAACATTTTCTATCCTAAAATGAATAGATAAAACCTACTTAAAAGCTCTTGAAATCTTGCCCTTGGGCGAGTGTTCCACTGTGCCTCCATTCTAAAGCATGGAAGTGGAAATTGTGTAGAGCAAAGTTTTACTCTAAATAACTGCTCAACTGTTTTTGCTGCTTTTCAAAGAACCTGAAAGCATACAATGAAGACTTGGAACTAAACAAACATCTGAGTGGACACCTCTAGATTGTTACTGGAATTAAATGTAGAAGCTAACTATAAAAGTTTCTCAAAATGTTCTGGATGCTTTGTGTTGGTTGTTTATAGATAGATATATAAAACTATACACAAACAGGGAAATAAAAAAAAAGCTTAAAAAAATAGGGAAAGATAATCGTATACAGTATTTATAGCTTAGTCACCTTTTTTTTTAAAAAAAAATTGTAAATAAACTATTACCTGAACATGCAGTACATCCACAACTCTGAATTAATACCGGTTTTGTAGTGTGATATAGTCCTGTATGAACCATAAATCAACTACATGTTAAATCGCTCTTCTCCATCACTGTTGTCACTATCTTTGAGCTTCGTAACAATGCCTAGGTCACTATCCTTCAGCTTAGGGAACTTAACCAGGTGAAAATGCAAGTATCTATTTCTAAGACAAATTTGCAGAATGCAGTTTAGCCACAAGTCACTTTATGGAGAGATATTATGTTGTATGGCGTATAATCTATGAGAAGTGAGAAAATGGTGTTCCTGAAAGAAAACACTTCTCTAGATGGTTACTTTGGAACAGGTTTTGCACCTGCTATACTGCAAGAATACCCTAAGCAGTAATGTATCTTTGTGGACTTTGAGATATCTGTGTGACTAGGTTTAAGCTTAACACACAAACTGATTTCAAGTACAACTCTAGGCACAAGCGTGGGAAAGAGCATGCTGTCGGGACACAATCTTTCTCACTTACAAGGTATCAGATGGTATGCTACTCAAGTTAAAGTCTAACTTCTATGACAACTTCATTTTCACCAAAGGAGCTGCAGTTAAGTACACAAACTAATGCAGCTCAACTGAAGTTTCACCACTGCGATGGAGTACAGAATACTTTTCCCACTGACCTTAAAGGTGGTGGTGGTGATGAAGGGGTGACAGATACTTGACTTTTAACCCCAAACAAATTTTCAGCTGTGTTAAATTCACCTGTACACAAAGAACATGTTATTCCTTCTGAGGCAACAGCTGAGGATTTGAACAGTCTGTTTTCACCTTGAGCTGTTCCCAATGTAGAGGTTATGAAAAAAAGAAATAAGTCAAAAGGTATTCTGTCAATGTGCTGATGCAGTTGTTTCTTAAATTCTGGTCACGCTGAAATAGAGTTATGTTCTAGCATTCATATATAGGTAGCACTCCATTACAACTTATGAACAAAATTCAGAAGTTCATCTTATCTCAAATTTCTTGGAATTCGATTAGGTTGCAGTCTTATTAAAGTCACTTTTTTTCTTTTTTTTTTTTTCCTTTTTTTTTCTTTTTTCCTTTTTTTTTCCTTTTTTCTTTTTTTCCTTTTTTTTTTCCTTTTTTTCTTTTTTTCCTTTTTTTCTTTTTTTTTTCCTTTTTCTTTTTTTTTTTATTTTTTTTTTTATTTTTTTTTGTTTTTTTTATTTATTAAACCGGAGACACTTTACCATAACAGAGAAGCCCATATTTACATCTGTGAGCCCGGACACAAAACGCAGCTGCACATACCACCAGGCTCAGGGCAGAAATCATTCACGCAGTGACATAGCTATGTACCACTACACGCATGCGGACACCTATTTGTCACTAGATAAGCATGTTCATCTTTCCTCCTCTCCTTCACAATACCTAGCTGTTCTCTCATCTCTTGTTAGGTCAGCCATTCCCCATTTTCCTCTCCTGTATCTCTCTTCAGACGTTCTCTATCCTCCTCTTTTTTGCTTGTGAATTGTGACAAAGCAAAGGTTGTGTGTAGCTGGGTGCCCATGACCTGACTTGTGTCACAATCAGCTAAACGCTGAATACAGGACAAAAAGGCATGGGAGACGTAAGGCAAACATCAATACGGTGGTTAAGGTGATTATAATAACAAGCCAGGAAAAAAAAAAGAAATAGTATTGTAGTATTACTTTCTTTAGCAAGCTAGCAGCCTTATTTACGAAGCAAGTTAAGAGCGTGCACCGTTCTTACAGAAGAGATTAGAGAAGCAAAAATGTGTTACGCTGCATTCCAGAACTCAACCTAAGAGTTACAGTCTGCTGTGAGTTCTGGGTTATAACCATTTGACACGTGTTGGGGTTGCGACTGTGCAAGGGCTGCAATGCCCATTTGCAATTTTCATTCGCATTATCACAGCTAGTTGTTTTGAAAGCAACCCTTGAGCTTCCTCATGCTTGACTTGTTGCAAAATATTCTGAAGCCGATCAATAAAGTTAGTATATGACTCTCTAGGACCCTGCAAGACCGTGGCAAACGACGCACTAGAGGCTCGCCCAGACTCCCGTATGCCCCTATCCGGACTGCCTTAATAGCCATCTCCTCCTTTTGCAAATAGCTGTCCCTGGGATACCTTGCCTGAGTCACAGGATCGGTCGGCACAATTATTTTCTCCAGCCAACGGCTCACAGTTCACAGCAATTCCCCGATTAAGCTTTCCAATTGAGGCCACTACACATAGCTCGCAAAAATCAGATAACCACATCATGCGCTGCGTTGGAGTTGGTACCACACAAAGCAATGACTTCCAATAATCGCGTGGTGTGAGTGTATAAGGCTCTGCCATCACTTCAAGAAGGGAATAGCAAATGTACTATGAATTCCCCCCTTCCCGCACGGCTTTAACAGTCTCATATTGCACAGGCTGCCACTCTGCAGGTTGATTTGGCTGACAAAATACTGAACGGTCCATAGCGACTCCCAAATGCCCTCGCTTAAGCGCTTCCCGCCTGCATTCCTGCCACTGATCCCTCAGACCCCCTTTCACCCTCCCCAAAAATACAGCCAGTGCATCAGGGGGAGGAGGAAAAAGGTCTAGCTCCTCTTCTGGATCTATAGGACCTGGGTCAAAAGGTTTATCAGTGTCAATGGAATCATTGTCCGAGTTGTCCTGTTCCTGTGCTTGGTCCTGTGCTGTGAGGGTCGCTGCAATCAGTGACAGGAGCTTTGGGGGCAGAGGAGGTGTGGACGGAATCGCCATCGTTGACGGTGTGTTGAGAAGAGCCGCGCTGTCGGTGGGATTTACAGCCTCCCCTGGTTTAGCGCTGTTAGTCGAATTAGCCCACACTTGGCAAAGAGAAGTCAGAATTTGCCACCAAGGTGCTAAACACATTCCTGCCACGGAGTCCTCCTCCACGGCAGCATCATACAACTGCCTGCTGACCGCTTGCCAGGCAGGAATTTGCAAAGTGCCATCAGGTGGAAAGTCCAGCACTTTGTCACGGATCCATTCTAGCAGAGTCACTAGCTGCGGACCCATCATCACGTTCTCTAATAAAGTCTGTGTAAAAGGAGAATATAGTGCGTTTTGCATGACAAGTTTTCTGTAGTTCCTTAATCATTTCCCAGTGAAATGCCTGATGTTGGCCTGGGTGTCTATCTTGTAATATCACGGGAAACGCGTGCGCTCCCTCTTTCATGCTTTCCAAGTGCACTCTCCTCCACTCCTCTGTAATCCGTCTGCTGATATCATTTTCATCATCGCTACTGCTTCCCTTATTACCGCTCTGCCGCACCACTCGCTTCTTCCTTACTTTTGACTGTTCCTTTTTTAGCCGCAAAAACGAAATGTGCTGCTCCAGTTCCTCCAGGCTGTAGCCTCTGTAGCAGTCCAGGTAATTCGGCATCTACCCCTTACTGGGTAGCGCTGCCACACCGTCACCATTAAGAGTCCTCAGAAAACATTTGAGTAATAGATGTTACAGTTGTCTCAGAATAGAGGTTAAGAATTTGCTCCCAGGTTCATGCACTGTTTTATAGGCTCTTAAATAAGTGAATTACTGAGAAACGCGACAGCTGCTTTATTCAGACAGGACAGTTCAATACAACTTCACATTTTGCCATTTACCACAGAAATGATACAGAACCTCTAGCTACCAGAGCAGTTAAGTACAAAAATGCAGAATACCCAGACTCACCCAGATGTGATCATAAAACAAAACCAACCCCCAAGCCACCACAACTTCAGCCTTCTTCCCTTGCTGCTTCTGAGGGTTTTTTCTTTTCTTTCAAAGCAGCTATTACATTGCACGTTTGCATGCCCTCACTTCCTCTATTATTCAGTAACCAAACAGCCCCTGGATGTTGGAGAGAAGGAAGGTCTCCACGGGAAGAGTCTTCACATCAACCTGAATTACGGCCTTTCCAAGAAACGAAAAAAAAAAAAAATACTGTCCCATCAGACAGGAGACAAAATTATCCAAAGTCCTACATCCCTTTCCCACAAGCAGGACACAGCTGACAGATTCAACAGCTCTCGCATTGTAAAGCTTCTCAGAAATAAGGCTGTTAATCCACACGCTGTTGCAATTCTACACACACGCTTCTGAGGCCACCTTCTGTCAGCTCTGAACCAATACCACACCAAAACGTCACGGCCCAGTAAGTGTCATTTTTGCAGGACGGGGCAATCTTCAGGTTCAATACTAGTCGCTAAGCTCCAGATCATATTCAGGGTAGAGCTGCTTTGTAGTAACCCCTCGGATAACAGCTAGAAAAGAAAGACCGCTACTTTCATTACAGAAATATCAGACGAGTCAGAAAAGTTGTGTTTTCCTCCCAGTAGCCCCTAACTTTCTCACAGAACCTCCTATAGCTAAGGAACCAATCTAAGGTTTTGCAGCTGTGCTCTCTGCTTGTCTCAACACTTTTTTAAAGTATATGAAGAGCAAAACTGACAAAAATTAGTAAGACTTAACAAATTTTGGCAGTACATAACACAGACTAAAATAGCAGTAAATGACAATTCTTTCGCATGTTCAGTTCTAAACACATCCTGTGAAAATAACGACAGAAGTGTTTGTGCTTGCACAAGTGGCTGGGCAATGTAAGCCCTAGAATTCAAGAATCTTTAAAACAAGCTCTGCCTTCATGGCATAGTACCTTCTCTCTCTCTGTCTACATGAAAACATTGACTGAGTTGTTCATCAACAGTTTTCCCCTTCCTTACCCAGTTTGCCCAGCAGCGTCTGTCCAGCATCTTTAATATCATTGTACTCATGGAGCAGAGAAATGTGCTGCTCCAATTCCTCCAGGCTGTAGCCTCTGTAGCAATAAAAGCAGAAAAGGTCAAAAATGCCGCACAGCGAGTGTTGCCCCTACTGACCGACCGAGCACAGCAAGGAGATTTGAGACACTCAAGCCTGGCACTATCTAAAGCAGAATCCGAAGGCAGCAAGGTACAGTTGCTGCAAGTCATAAACATGAAAGCTACAAATGAGTTGGGTTTTTTTTTTGCCACATCGACTTACAAAAGAACCCCATCGCACCTGAATTCTCAGAATCAAGTAGAAACAGGAATAGGCTGTGGTGAACTCAATTTATATCTAGATCTCTAATCTGTAGCTAGTGAAAAAAAAAAAGTAAGGTGGTAAAGCAAGAAAGCTTTGGGAACAGCCTTTGTCGCTCTGCCATTTCCATTCTCTGTACTACACGTGACCTTAGAAAATAACACTCCTTTGCAACAAATAACCCACAGAGACACCTTCTCTTTAAAAACCAAGCAGCAACTTTATCTCAAAAGAGCTGCTAATAAGCAGCTGCCACAGTAGGTCATAAGAAAGCAGAGTAAAGCAGTTGCGCTACCCTGTAAGCGGCACCCGCCACTTTCCAGGCCCTTCGCTTGCCTGGGAAACACCTCTGCTGCTTGAACACCAACGTTTAACCCACTTGCTTCAGACAGGAAATAAATAAACACTTGATCAGGATGGAACAAACAAGGAAACAGTTTTATCTGGGGCTAAACCGGGCAGGTCATACAAGCCACAATCTCAGTTTTAATTCTCACATGAGCAAGGCCTTCTGGTAGCATGATATGTCATAGCATCACAACGGTTAAAACTATTCATTCCCAGTTTGCAGGTAATTGCCTCAGCAACACCTGGGGTAAAGTTAAAATCCTCCTATCCGAGCTCCTAGTAAAACTTGGGTTTGCTTTACCAAATAAAGTGGAAAGAATTCTCTCTTGACGGGTCCCATAAATCAAGACAACGCTGTAACAAGCGTTGCACAACACCATGATAAAAACGGTGGCCTAAGAGGACGGCTTTTAGCTCTAGGCCCTAGACCATTTTTCTTTTTTTTAAACAAAAATAATTGAGGCATCACAGCGGACACTGAGCTCGCCAAGGACATACTCGGACAATAATTGTGCAGTTTCCTGGTCTAGAGCAAGGTCTTTCTGTTTCAGCTCTTCGATTTCATACTGCAAGGCTTCTTGGCTGGTTCCATTAGGTTCGCAGGACGCGGGAGAGGGGAATCTGTAGAGCACAGGAGACATTTCACGCTACCTCTGCCCAGGGGAAGATGCTGCAGTGCTGGGGGGCACTAATCAGAAAATACGCTGATGTATCAGTGGATAAAAGATAAAAAAAAAAAAAAGGAAAAGCACGTCTCCTGGGCAGGGAGGGGGGGAGCTCAGGTAAAATATTGATGGGTTTCTGTGACGTTAGCCCGCCCCCCATCATATTCTACGGCATTTTGTAGATTTACAGCGTCAGGTGAAAATAAAAACGTAAAACCCCACCACTTCGGTGTTAAGAGGCGCTGCCAGGACGAGGCAGCGCCGGGGGGCGAGGCCGGCAGCTCCCCCCCAAGAAAACACACCCCCGGCCGTGCCGGGCCGGGCCGACGGGGCAGGCCATAGACGGCGGCCGGGGGCAGCCCTGGAGCAGGGCCCGCTCCCCTCAGCCCGCGCAGGGCCTCACCGGGGACCTGAAGCCGGCCGCGCCGCTCCGCCGGCCGCCCCCGGAGGCCCTGGCAAAGCAGAGGGGCGCCGCGTCAGGGGCCGGGCCGCGCCGCCTCGGCGCAGGCACGCCCCGCGGCGGGGACAGGGCAGCGGGGACCCGGCTCCTACCTCGTGGGCCCGGGCCGCGGCGGGGCGGGCGGGCTCGCTGGACCCGCGCCCGGCGGGACCCGCTCGGCCAGGGCTGCCGCCTCCCGCCGGGCCGGCCGGGTGCGCGCGGGGCACGCTGGGAAGTGGAGTTTCCCAGCGACAGAGCCCACTGTGCCGTCAGCGCTGGGGAACAAACTGTCTCCTGTGAAGCTGCAGGTGAGGTTTGGGTGGGGCACGACGGGCCAGTCAGGTGTCACCCGAGCAGCGGGCAGTGCCGGCTGTCACCCGAGCAGCGGGCGGTGCGGGCTCCAACATGGGGAGCAGGCACTGCAAGGTGGCACCTGCTCCTCAAGTGAACGAGGGAAAAGCTGAGCTGCCGGGCCCGGCGGGGCACGGAGAAGGGCTGCAGCCGGGCCACGAGCCCCGGCCGGTGGGGCCCGGCCACGAGCCACAGCCCGGCGCCCTGCCGGAGCGGGCGGAGCCCGGCGATGAGGCGGAGCCCGGCGATGGGCCGGGCCTCCAGGGCGGCAGCGCAGGCCGGGCGGGCCCTGGCAGTTGCCGCCGCTGGTGGGCGAAGCCAAGGCGGCCCAGGCGCGGGGCGGGCGTGGTGGGCGGCAGCAGGCAGAGCAGGCTGGCGGCGGGCGAGGAGAAGGTGAGGGGCGGCGGGGGCTGGGGCGGGCCGGGCCGGCGGTGCTGGGGGTCTGACGCGTTCGGTTTGGCAGTTCCACACCCCCCCCCCCCCCGACGTCCCCCACACCCTTTTTTTGGGTTTTTTGATCTCATTTTACTGATTTCCCCGCCTTGATTTTCTCCCCGGCCGGCCGCGGCAGCGGCGTATGCGAAAGTCCTAGGTAGGGGAAGGTGTCCTGGAGCGGTTCAGACTTCCATTTTGGAATTCTGCCAATAATGGGTCCTTCTTTCCCCACCTGGAGGCCGGCGCGGCCCGGGCTGCGGGCTGGGGGAAAGGGGCAGTTGACCAAACTGCCTGGGGCTCGCTTGGCTGGGGGCTTCACCCTGCCGGAGCACAAACGATTCAGCTCGGAAGACCTAGCCGAATTCAAGCGAATGGCTTATCAGACTAGCTTCTCCTGGGTGAAGTGGGTGTGATTGAAAAATCCGTTGTAGGTTGCTTCTCCCCTTAGTTCACAGTTACTACGCTGCTTGTATTAACATGGCATTTGTCTGTAAGGATTGTACTTTTCCTTCTCAAAGTCTTTCACAGAGTGGGAGATCTTACTGTCAGGCGTTGATGTTTCACTTAACGTTCAGATTTAATTGCCCTTTATTCATTTTTCCTCAATGCTCTTAGTTATAACGCTAAAAAAACCCCACCCCAAGACACTTCTTTTCATCTCCTTTTAGTTGCAGGATGGAGTATCAAGTCGTTTCCCCAAAACTCTTAGCTGTATGCAAAAGTGGAACGTTTGCAGCTCTGAGCCTCTTGTCGTAAACTCATCACATTAGATCTTACTTTAGCCTTTTTTTTGGACGTGTTTTGATTTTTATTTTTCTTCCCCCCGGGTGACAAACTCATTGAAGAGCATTTCTCTTGTCCTTACACTTGGTCTTTTTGCCCAGTGGAGGTGGGGCTGGGGGGTTGACGTCGTTCTCACAGAAGGCATATTCTGTTTGGATTACAGATTCTTATTATTATTTTTCACAGCTGAAGGAGTATCAGCAGAAAAATAGCCCTGGAGCAGCTGCAGGAACTAAGAAAAAACGCAAAACTAAAGATGACTGTCGGCCCGAGACTCCCACGGGCGATGACCAGCAGCCTCCAGAGAATGTGAGTGCCTCGGTCTTTGTCCCAGATCATTTGCTACCTCCTTGTTCTCTGGTTTTCTGAACAACGTGACTAGAGCCGGGAAATGGTTATGCGGGTGTAATAAATGACTGGCGCAGCTGCCTGTATCGCCAGCACGCGAAGCGTGCCACAATAGTTAGCAGCTACCGCTACTGGAAGGTGCACACTAGAGTTCAGGGTACGTGCCAAAGCCGTGTGGGATCATGCAGTGCTGTCACGCAGCCCTGGGTGTGCCCAGAGCTGCTGCTTTGAGGTGCGTGCTCCTGCCCAGCTGGTTTCTTTGGCTCCCCTCGATTGACACTTTCTCTCTGTCCTTTTCTGAGCCGTTTCCCCTTTTCTTTCACCTCCTTCAGATTCAGAACATTCTGAAGGTGCTGGTGTCAGACCTGAACCGCTCCAATGGGGTAGCCATACCCTCATTGGACAAGAGGAAGGTGAGGCAGTGCTCGTGTCCCTCGCAGTGACTCGCTCTCCCTACTGCATGCTTCAGGTTCTGTTTACACTGACCTCGATTTCTTGGGTGGAGCCTTGTCCTGACATACCCGCTGTCAGTTGCTTGAGTTCTGTTGCTGTTTTTATTAACATGGAGCTAGTTGTTAGCATGCGTTTCCATTGCTCGTAAAGTGCTTGCGCCCTTCTGGTTTGTGTCAAACTTAACGTGTGAAAAAGTGAACCTTGTCAAAACCTCTTCCTTGAGACAGCTGAGCTTTGAGGAAAAGGAGGAATGTGGGGTGAGGCAATAAACTACCTGAACTGCTGAGGACAACTGCAGTAGGGAGAGGTAGTGTTTTCTTAGTCTGTATTTCTCCCGCTGTGCGTGTCGTTGCTGTATTTCCTAGGGCCTTGTTTCGGAAGTGTATGACTCTGCTGATCTCCAGGCAAGCAGCTGCCCTGAGTAAGCTGTCTAGTTATTCCTGCCAAGCCATGTTACAGCAGGTGATGAAACTTGCGCAGGGGATGTACAGTCTGGCAAGTTCCAGTACTGGGTTTGAATAGGTTTAGGCAGGAAGTCAGATCCTTTGAGTCAAGCGTTTACAGGCTTTAGCGTCTTCATGTTGCCAGGCTTCTGAAGAGGAAAGGGCAGGAACTATGCCAATAAGCAATAGAAACGTGTTCAGGCACAAACATAAAACCCCAGCCTTTTTAAAAAAAATTCTTTTCAGGCAGTTTATTTAAATGTAAGGCTTGATCAAATTGTGATAGAAGCTCAGGGAGGTCACATTTGGTAGCCCAGAATTGTCTTCCACTGTTGCTGTAGCAAAGCTCTGATTTTCATTCCACTTGCATCATTTTGGTAGCTTATTTTCCTACCATTGTTTCAGTTCAGTTGTCGTAAAGTAGCTCCTATTTACTACATATCCGTGCGTCTTTTATCAATAAGCGTAACTATAGTAATCACCAGGGGTACCATTAGATGCAGTGAAACCTGCAAGACGGAATGGAGTTCACTCCGGTTTGCCTTTGTATTCCTTTTCTCCTTTTTTTGTGGGATAATACAGCAGCCGTTCTGTCCAGCAGACAGAGTGAAAAGCTGGAAGTCCCTCCAGCTGGAGCTTGTATGTGTAGGTTGCGTACCGGTAGAACCTGAGTGATGTGACATACTGTTAGCTCTGAGGGTGCTGGATGTGCCTGCCTAGCATCAGAAAGCATGTATTTTGACTGGAGTTTTGTTCGTGTCACGGGGATTATTTTCAGTGAATGCTCGTAAGCTCAGTTTGAGTTAGACCTCAGAGAAAGAGGCTGGTTTCACACCGGAGGATGAGATGAAGATGGGTGGTCCAGTGCTGTTGCTGAGCTGGCATTTGGTCTTGCGGTGAAGGCCTACCTGGGTCTGCACTTTTAGTCCTGTTCTGAAAAAGGAGAATTATGTTCCTTCTTGTTTTCCCAGGTTTTTCCCCGCTCTCGTTTTCTCAGCACAGAGAGATACATTTTGATCTGATTGGCTGTTATGTGGACCGTTGTGTCTGGGGTTTCAGAAGTAATTTGAAAACTGATCGTGAATTGCAATATGGCATGAAAGATTTCTTTTTCCAGTTGCCGTCTCGTACAAATCCTGCGTCAGGAAAATGCTGTTCAGAAGTTCACTTGACGCTAATAGGGCAGAAAAGCTGATTGTTGGCACGAGCTTCTGCTGCCATTGGTGTCTTAATGCGAGGCAGACCCTTCCCATCTCAGCCACTTCAGCTTTCTTGGCTGTGAAACACAGAAAGCCCAGCAAAACGGGACTCCGTGTGCGAAAGCAAATGGATCAAGCATGGCGTGCCAAGCTGAGCAGAATTACTAACTTGTTTTTGCTATGTTATTAGAACCGCACGATGCGTAATTTCCCGAGAAGTGTCTTGTTCCTAATTCTCTCTGTTTCCAACAAATCCAGCTGTTCAAATAGTTTATTGAGTTGTTGGGTTTTTTTTAAAATTTATTTCAAAACTGATGGTGGAGGAAGAAGGAAGGTCTTGTGATTAAGGCACATTACTGTTTTTTGCATCTTGAAGCATTAAGCAAACAGAATGTCTGGACCAGAAGAAATGAAGGAAACATTTTTGACATGTACTGGTGAAGGCATTCCTCTTGTCCATCTGATGTTTGCAAAGTTCAGCATTTCCCGGTGTACCCCGTGACCCCCCTTGTTGTTTTGTTTTGGGGTTTGGGTTATTTTTGTTCCATTCTGTTTCTTTTTGTGTTTTAGCTGGGCTGCAGAGGAACTTGGCATAGTGCATTGCCCACCCAGGATTCTCCTTGTGTGCCTGCTTTTATGCTTGCCTGCAACTCTGTAGGGCCTTTGCTGCAGTTGTGGTCTTGCCTTTGCTTTTGCTGGTTATGTTGTGCATGGGCATTGCTAGAATCAAAACCTCTCGCTCATCACTCTTCCATCTGTAGTCATCTTTCAGAATGCATTGAAGTAGTAGTAGTAGTAAAGAAAGAGCTTGGACAATGCTTGTTCTTTGGGAAGGCAAAAAAGTCCTCCTGCTTATGTAGTTAGTTACGAGGCATCTGTGAAGAAGCTGTCAGGGAGACAAGAAGCAAATAGCAAACACAGCAGCACAGTTGTGTGGCAGCCTGGGTAGGCAGCGGCCACCTTTGTCTCCTTCACTTCATATCTAAAGGTGCGTTACCTACGGACAACAAATCTCCAAATACTTCACCGGTAAGATGGAAACTGGCCAGGACAGAATTACCCCTTTTCTTTGTATCTGGCTTCAGCTCTCTCATACCACCTTCTGCAGAAGTGTGCCAACACAAGTGCGGCTCTGCGTGACTTAAGGCCAGTTCTTCAGTGGAATAAAGGTCTGAGGTCTCAGTTAAAGGAAAAGACTACGTTTTTGTCTGGGGTTTTTGGTTTTCTTTTTTTGTTTATTGGTGGTGTTTTTTAAAAAAACCCCAGCATTTCTGGCAATCATCCCAATACACCAGGATTACTGTGATCAGTTGCACAGATGTGGGGATGCGAGTTTAACTGAAGGTGGTAGATGCTCAGATGTAGACATGGAGGGGTTTCAGTAGTGGTATTGGAGAACAACTGTGGTAATCTACTGAGCGATGAAAAACATGCCTGGCATATAAAGCACGTTAGTGAAGGCAGCTCCAGATCTCTTATTTTTAATAGCTAAGATGAACTTCCTAGTCCTCTACAGAAAGGACAGTGGAAATTCTGTTTGCATGAATTGGGCATGTATCCTACTTTGTTGAAGTGAAGATGTGTTTCAGATGTATGAGAATCTTGTCTCTTGATACTGGTGCACCAATTTTCTTCCACAGAAACAGCAGAACCAGGAGGCAGTGGATCAGCTGGAGAAGGTAAAGTGTGTCCTGGTTTTGGACAGGCAGAAAAATAGTATCTCTTTCTTGGCGCAGTAGAGAGTGTAGTGGGCTGTGGCACAGGCATGTGTGGTCTTGTCTTGTGTTAGATTCAGTTTCATTTGCAGCGTAGGGTTGAATATTTTGACTTCATGCGTTAGGCCCGCCTGGCAGATAGCGTTCTTATTTTGACAAAAGCGAATGTTTAAATACTCAAGTATTAGAGGAGTGCGGTGGAGGCAGGAGAATACAAGTCCTTGCCAGTAGCTTGCATCCAAACACTACGGTATTTATGCTAGCAGTGATTGTGCTGTGCTGTTACTGCCATTCTAGGATGGATGAATAATGAAGTCGTTCAAATAAGGCAAGGCTGAAGTATGTCTTTAAAAACAGTGCTGTCGTTTCGATGCTGGAAGTACTACCAATGTATCACTGCTTTTTTAGTTTGACACAAAACAAGCGTTACCTATCTACACTTTTGTGCTAAATAGGCATCGTTTGTTTTTACAGGAAAAGGAGGAGCTGGAAGAGAAATTTTCTGAAGAGCAAGCAGCGCTGAGGGAACAGCTACAGGTGAGGCAGAGCCTCCATTACAGTAATACTGCCTGCCTTCTGCTGTTCTCTGGATTACTGACCATTCGTAGTCTTTACTCGGGAAGCCACGAGCGCGTTCCTTCAGGAAAACCGGGAGTCAGCCAGACTGTACTTAACTGCACGAGCTCTTTACCTTTACTGAGTTAGCCTTTTGTGGCAACAGTGATGTTGCAATTACAAGCAAAGAAGTTTTGTGCTGAGCCGATTTTCCTTTCCCAAAGGTTCATATCCAGACTATTGGAATTCTAGTTTCTGAGAAGTCTGAGTTGCAGGCGGCACTTGCACATACTCAGCGAGCTGCACGGGAGAAATCAGGTAATTGACTGTGAGCAGTCCACTCAAGCTGTTGGTCAAAGTGTGAATTTCAAGTCGGGGGCGTGACAGTTGCTGGCAGCCAGCTCACAGCACTCGCCGACTCCTCGGTGGGCAGTACTTGGCACCATCGCTGCCTCTGTCGCCAGAGCTGCCCCCAGGTGGGGGCATGTTGATCCCATGGCAGTTGAGGTTCTTTTGTGCATCGCTAAAGCCTTGTCAGCCCTGTTCAGCCCCGGTGACTACCCCAGGCTGTTCCTTTCTGACTTTCTTCTGATCCTTTTAAAACGTAGTTCCCTTTTCTCCACCCTCACTCCCACACAGCTATCATGTAAAGGTAGGTTTTACCGAGCCCTTCATTCTGCACCAAGTTTGAGCAACTTCTTCCATTAGAAAGAAAGATCCCAACCAACATATTGCCTATTCTGCAGCGGCAGTTTCATCATCTCCCTCAAAGTGAGGATGGTAGTTACAGAGAGCTTTACTGCCCAGAGCTGCTAGTGAACCACCTGTAGAGCCAGGGGTGGAACCAGATCTACTGACTTACAAAGCTCTGTGCTGCCTTAAGAGCTTGTTGACAAAGTAGAAAGTGCTGTTCAGCCAGTTCCAAAAAGCTCTTTGTGGTCCAGCCTCAACTCACTCTGTTCTGACTTGTTCAGGAGAAGCCGAGAGCTTTGCTGCTCGTCTTACGTTCATCTCGCCAGAGGGAATTGGAGCTGGAACGTACTTTGGCCTTCGTCTCTCTGCTGCAAAAACAGGCAGAGAAGGTAAGAGTCACCTCTGCTTATGCTTCACCAGCAGCTCTGCCTTTGGCTATTTGCTTGTCAGTCCACTAATGCAAAGTCTGTAGTCCCTGCTTGGAGAAGAGGCAGAAAGTAACATTGTTAATTGTTAATTAACCTTGTAAAGCCCTGTATTCTCCATGGTCAAGGCAAACGTCATTCAGGTTTCTGTGACCACTAATCATATGGCCCAGTTGCTGTCTTCAGATCCGGCACGCAACTTCATTAGTCTTGCCAGCTCCACACAACAGGAGCGCCACCGAGACCTTGTCTCAGGAGGGTCTCCATCAAGCAGACACTTCAGTATTGATATTAATCCAGAAGTCTGCAGAAGTGACCTCACGTCCAGTTAGTAGCATCGCGTTTGAAAAGGCTGAGCAGATTTATTCCTGGCAAATTCATGAGGTTCTAAGCAAACCTGTCCTGAAGGATTTTGCCAAAGTTCTGATGCTTTCCACTTCAGCTGATCTGCTAAAGGTGAAGTATTTTGCTGAAGTCTGCAGCTGAATCAGTCATTTCTTTTTTTCTCCAGCGTAATGAAGAGTTAATGAAGGAGCGAGAAGACCTGAAACAGGAGCTGTACAAACAGAGGTAGGTCCATTTACTGCTTGTTACTGCAGAGTACCGCTGCTCTTCGCGGTAGAGCCACAAAACATCACAAGGGGCATGCACCACAGGTGGTGACTTGGGAGGTTGGATATTCAACTTAAAAAAAGTGACTGGCTGTGATGTTTCTGTGATTCTAACTGTTACAAATAGCTGGATTGTAAATGTATGACATGTACTTGACCAGTCCCACAGTACATACAGTGATGCTGCTTTAATGTTGGTTTGTTTCAGCAAACGTAGTGAGGAAATAAAGCAGCAGAATGCAGAGCTGTCACAGAAGGTTCGCTGCCTGGTTTCCAAGAACTCAGCTATGGAGTTGGATATGGAGGATTTGCATAAGAAACTGGAAATGGCTGAACTGATGATCCAACAGGTGACCGTACCTGCTTCCAGGCTGTGAGGGTAGATCGCACTGACCTGTTGTAAGACTTTGGCTTCTGAGAGTGGGGGCAAGGCTTAACTCTTGTTCTGAAAGGAAGGCCCAAAACCTCATCGAGGCATCCTCTTGGTCAAAGGCCTTCAGTGAGGCCTCTGAGCAACAGAAGGTCTGTTTGAAGGAGCTGGAGCAGTAGACTGAAAGCTGTTGTGACGCTGGTCTGCGAAAAGAATGTTCTACAATATGAGAGGCTGACTGAACATACAGGGCGTGAAAATACGATGACTTTTCCTGCTTTGTATCTGTTTGGCATTTTGGTTACGCAGCTGTCAGGTGGTCTCACTGAGAAGCCAGTTGAATAGGGGTGGTGTTTGTACCCACCCTTGCAGAAGGTGAATTGGACAATGGTAACTAGAAGGTCAGCTGGGGAAAGTTAAGAGAAGCAGCCAGTTAGGAAGGGAATTCAGGAAGCCAGCTGTTAGCAGTTCAGAGAGCAAGCTGGTGTGAACCTGAGCCTGTGAGGGAAGAAACTGCTCTTTTGTTTATTTTTGGTTTTGTTTTTTTTTCTTCCTCCCCAGACAGTGGCTTAAGTTACCCTTGAAATAAAGGCAGCTGCTACTGGTTTCTGGGAAAAGTACTGTGTGCCAACTGACATGCTCCAGACATTGGCTTTAAATTCCTGACGTGTTTGACAACTTTTAAAATCTCAAGCTTGTATACCATCTGATCTGGCTGTATAATACAGACTCTGGAAATGCACAAAGTTTCTGAGCCAGTTTTCTCCCCGCTCTCGTTTTCTTAGCACAGAGAGATACATTTTGATCTGATTGGCTGTTACGTGGACCGTTGTGTCTGGGGTTTCAGAAATAATTTGAAAACTGATCGTGAATTGCAATATGGCATGAAAGATTTCTTTTTCCAGTTGCCGTCTTGTACAAATCCTGCGTCAGGAAAATGCTGTTCAGAAGCTCACTTGACGCTAATAGGGCAGAAAAGCTGATTGTTGGCACGAGCTTCTGCTGCCATTGGTGTCTTAATGCGAGGCAGACCCTTCCCATCTCAGCCACTTCAGCTTTCTTGGCTGTGAAACACAGAAAGCCCAGCAAAACGGGACTCCGTGTGCGAAAGCAAATGGATCAAGCATGGCGTGCCAAGCTGAGCAGAATTACTAACTTGTTTTTGCTATGTTATTAGAACCGCACGATGCGTAATTTCCCAAGAAGTGTCTTGTTCCTAATTCTCTCTGTTTCCAACAAATCCAGCTGTTCAAATAGTTTGAACTATTTGTTCAAAGTTGTTGGGTTTTTTTAAATTTATTTCAAAACTGATGGTGGAGGAAGAAGGAAGGTCTTGTGGTTAAGGCACATTACTGTTTTTTGCATCTTGAAGCGTTAAGCAAACAGAATGTCTGGACCAGAAGAAATGAAGGAAACATTTTTGACATGTACTGGTGAAGGTATTCCTCTTGTCCATCTGATGTTTCATATTGAGGAGTGTTTGAACCAATAAGGGTGAGGTGACCTGTAGCTGGAAGAAGTAAGGGAATTCCTGACCTTCCTAGAAGCACCTAACATAGGTTTTTCCTTGAGAGCACATGTATCTGTCCTGCGAAAAAGAAACGGAGAAAATTCTGTTTGTTTCCCTCTGCAGTCTTCCACTTTATTGCTTTCCTTAAATGTCTTCACCATTACTGTATTCTTGCTGCTTGATTCACGATAAAAGTGCTGAGCAGGTAGACGGGGAATGCCAAGAGAGAGATTTCTGGTTCCCTGTGAAGTGCCAAGAAGGAAGTGACTGAAGTAGGAGGGAACCCTTGCAGGTGGCATTGCAAAGAGCTGTGATACATTGGTGGGGTTGAATGTTGAAAACGATTATCTCGTTTGTTTTGTAGTGGTTTTAAATTATGGCTTAGCAGAGCTGGATGATGAAATAAATTGCCATGAAACGCTAGAGCACTGCTCTGGGTCTTCATGGCTCTCTGATGCTGTACAAGATAAATGAAGTTGTCGGGTTCACTGTGGGTAGAGGTGTCGTCAGATGCTGTTCATCCTCCCACGAAGGCTGGATGAGAACTTGCATTGCTGTCCAGAAACAGGTTTTTGGCCCTTTTCTGTTTAGTTTCTTCTAGTCATGGGATTCATAGCTCCATGAGGGCCACTGGCACCTGCTCCCAGCCACGTTGAGTTTGGCCTGTTGGTAAATGTCCTCCTTCTAAACTTGTGGTTCATAGCGTGCCGCACATTTCACCAAGTTTTACAGGGAGCGTTTGAGATTGACTCAAAAACCTACCAGTTTTCAGGTAGTCACTGACCTGTTCTTTTCTATCTTAATCTGCATCCAGCGATCTCTGTTTTCCCCAGATACGTCCTGAAGGTAGCGCTTTTCAGAGCAGAGTGGCCACCATCTGGCTTTGCCCTCGCTCGCTTCTTGGTGCGTCCTTTACCATTAATCTAGTGTGTGAACTTGAAGAGTTGGGTGACGTTACTGCCCCATGTTCTCAGGGACGGCCTTGTTTTGATCCATTTGTCTTATTAATCCTCTTGATATTTGATGTGGAGTTTAAGCAGTCAGCTCAAGAAAACACTCTTCAATCTCAGAGGTGTCTGCAGTCATCCTACTAAACAATATGATATTTAAGCATTGAGAAGCAAAAAGTCCTGGCTTAGAACGTAAACTTTCAGCAGTAGGAAGAAAAGCTGAGTGGGATGAATGAACAGCATGTATTCATGGAAAGATGTATTCTTGATTTAGTGGAAAAGAATTGGAAATCAACCTGCATCATTCACATTAGCTTGTTGCAGAGGGAGTCTGCATCTGTCCTTACCCAGAAAGGTATGTTTTGTGTGTGTGGTAGTTTGGAGTGAAAGGTGCTATAAGGAGTATTATTAGAGTAGTCACTTCTTACGTAGTAGTGACTTGTTGCCTTGGGGAATAAAACTGGCTGACTTGACTGCTTTGCTTGTAGTCTACATCATAGGTGAATGGAGAAAGTGCTGTTTCTTCCACAAATATTAAGGAAATGGAAGTAAGTTGTTCTCAGTCTATCTCTACAACTCACCCCCCCCCACCCCCCTTTCTTATTTGCAACTGTTGGTAAATGACTGGGACTCTGCTTTCAGCAGTGTTAGCGAGACCTAATTGAATGCACAGTTCACGTTCATTGCTGTCTAGTGTTGTCTTGTGCTATCATTGGGTAGTTGTGATCAACACTGGGAGGCAGGTATCGGAGCTGTTTCCGGTTTGGGGACTGGGGATTATCTGGCTTCCGTGCAACTGCTGTTCTTATTTCTGAGTCACTGTTACATCAAAATGAAGCCTTGGCAGAATGGATAAAATATGTTGATGTCTCAGCTGCTTTTGTTGAAACGGTAGATTTTTGTTTTGTTTGGAGAATCTGATTATCACAGTTTGATAGGATTTATTTTTCTGTCCTTTTTAATTACTGCTTTTTTCCTCCCCTCCTCCTCTTTTGCTCCTTCCTTTTTCTCCTGTCTGCATGTGCCCATCAGACACGTTACCAGGAGCTGGCAGTAGCCCTGGGTTCCAGCAATCTTAACTAACAAGCAGTTTGTTACACAGATAGAGGAACTGGTAAGAAACAATCCAACCAACCAGTCTGACATGGTGCTTGCTGCTCCTCCAAGCTCTTTGCGTGTCTGCAAAGTTATGGGTTCTCTCATAGTGCCACAAGGAAGGCTGCTTACACAGCACTCTGTAGGGAACAAAATGAGCTGCACGGAAAACCTGTTAAGGGGCTCAAAGTCTAAGGCTGCTGGTGAATGTATTGGCTCAACTGAGGAACAAGAAACAGAGTTTTGTTGTTTCCATTTAAGTGTGCTCTGTTGATCTCATCAGGCTTTCCCTGGATGATAAGCATCCTGATAAAACAGCTATTTCTGCGCCTGGTCGGAATCCTTGAAATACAGAATTCTGGTGCTGGCAGCAGTGTGATGGTGCTGATCTAACTGTATCTGCAGAGTGGGAGCAGTAGGTCTGAGAGAGTCTGGGGCTGGTTTCTGATCATTTCCTCAGCTTCTCTTGGCATGACGAGTGAACTGCTTTGTCCTGTGGCCTGCGTGGATTCCCGCTGCTGCTTTTGAGCCTTCAGCTTTATCGCTGCAAGAAATGCAGCCAAGTGGACTTGTTTCAGTCTGAAAAGAGCCTTTCTTGTGTGAAATGCTTTTCCCCATTGTGTTCCTCTGTAAAAGTACACTTTTTGCAAAGTTCAGCATTTCCGGGTGTACCCCGTGACCCCCCCTTGTTGTTTTGTTTTGGGGTTTGGGTTATTTTTGTTCCATTCTGTTTCTTTTTGTGTTTTAGCTGGGCTGCAGAGGAACTTGGCATAGTGCATTGCCCACCCAGGATTCTCCTTGTGTGCCTGCTTTTATGCTTGCCTGCAACTCTGTAGGGCCTTTGCTGCATTTGTGGTCTTGCCTTTGCTTTTGCTGGTTATGTTGTGCATGGGCATTGCTAGAATCAAAACCTCTCGCTCATCACTCTTCCATCTGTAGTCATCTTTCAAAATGCATTGAAGTAGTAGTAGTAGTAAAGAAAGAGCTTGGACAATGCTTGTTCTTTGGGAAGGCAAAAAAGTCCTCCTGCTTATGTAGTTAGTTACGAGGCATCTGTGAAGAAGCTGTCAGGGAGACAAGAAGCAAATAGCAAACACAGCAGCACAGTTGTGTGGCAGCCTGGGTAGGCAGCGGCCACCTTTGTCTCCTTCACTTCATATCTAAAGGTGCGTTACCTACGGACAACAAATCTCCAAATACTTCACCGGTAAGATGGAAACTGGCCAGGACAGAATTACCCCTTTTCTTTGTATCTGGCTTCAGCTCTCTCATACCACCTTCTGCAGAAGTGTGCCAACACAAGTGCGGCTCTGCGTGACTTAAGGCCAGTTCTTCAGTGGAATAAAGGTCTGAGGTCTCAGTTAAAGGAAAAGACTACGTTTTTGTCTGGGGGTTTTTGGTTTTCTTTTTTTGTTTATTGGTGGTGTTTTTTAAAAAAAACCCAGCATTTCTGGCAATCATCCCAATACACCAGGATTACTGTGATCAGTTGCACAGATGTGGGGATGCGAGTTTAACTGAAGGTGGTAGATGCTCAGATGTAGACATGGAGGGGTTTCAGTAGTGGTATTGGAGAACAACTGTGGTAATCTACTGAGCGATGAAAAACATGCCTGGCATATAAAGCACGTTAGTGAAGGCAGCTCCAGATCTCTTATTTTTAATAGCTAAGATGAACTTCCTAGTCCTCTACAGAAAGGACAGTGGAAATTCTGTTTGCATGAATTGGGCATGTATCCTACTTTGTTGAAGTGAAGATGTGTTTCAGATGTATGAGAATCTTGTCTCTTGATACTGGTGCATCAATTTTCTTCCACAGAAACAGCAGAACCAGGAGGCAGTGGATCAGCTGGAGAAGGTAAAGTGTGTCCTGGTTTTGGACAGGCAGAAAAATAGGATCTCTTTCTTGGCGCAGTAGAGAGTGTAGTGGGCTGTGGCACAGGCATGTGTGGTCTTGTCTTGTGTTAGATTCAGTTTCATTTGCAGCGTAGGGTTGAATATTTTGACTTCATGAGTTAGGCCCGCCTGGCAGATAGCGTTCTTATTTTGACAAAAGCGAATGTTTAAATACTCAAGTATTAGAGGAGTGCGGTGGAGGCAGGAGAATACAAGTCCTTGCCAGTAGCTTGCATCCAAACACTACGGTATTTATGCTAGCAGTGATTGTGCTGTGCTGTTACTGCCATTCTAGGATGGATGAATAATGAAGTCGTTCAAATAAGGCAAGGCTGAAGTATGTCTTTAAAAATAGCGCTGTCGTTTCGATGCTGGAAGTACTACCAATGTATCACTGCTTTTTTAGTTTGACACAAAACAAGCGTTACCTATCTACATTTTTGTGCTAAATAGGCATCATTTGTTTATACAGGAAAAGAAGGAGCTGGAAAAGAAATTTTCTGAAGAGCAAGCAGCGCTGAGGGAACAGCTACAGGTGAGGCAGAGCCTCCATTACAGTAATACTGCCTGCCTTCTGCTGTTCTCTGGATTACTGACCATTCGTAGTCTTTACTCGGGAAGCCACGAGCGCGTTCCTTCAGGAAAACCGGGAGTCAGCCAGACTGTACTTAACTGCACGAGCTCTTTACCTTTACTGAGTTAGCCTTTTGTGGCAACAGTGATGTTGCAATTACAAGCAAAGAAGTTTTGTGCTGAGCCGATTTTCCTTTTCCAAAGGTTCATATCCAGACTATTGGAATTCTAGTTTCTGAGAAGTCTGAGTTGCAGGCGGCACTTGCACCTACTCAGCGAGCTGCACGGGAGAAATCAGGTAATTGACTGTGAGCAGTCCACTCAAGCTGTTGGTCAAAGTGTGAATTTCAAGTCGGGGGCGTGACAGTTGCTGGCAGCCAGCTCACAGCACTCGCCGACTCCTCGGTGGGCAGTACTTGGCACCATTGCTGCCTCTGTCGCCAGAGCTGCCCCCAGGTGGGGGCATGTTGATCCCATGGCAGTTGAGGTTCTTTTGTGCATCGCTAAAGCCTTGTCAGCCCTGTTCAGCCCCGGTGACTACCCCAGGCTGTTCCTTTCTGACTTTCTTCTGATCCTTTTAAAACGTAGTTCCCTTTTCTCCACCCTCACTCCCACACAGCTATCATGTAAAGGTAGGTTTTACCGAGCCCTTCATTCTGCACCAAGTTTGAGCAACTTCTTCCATTAGAAAGAAAGATCCCAACCAACATATTGCCTATTCTGCAGCGGCAGTTTCATCATCTCCCTCAAAGTGAGGATGGTAGTTACAGAGAGCTTTACTGCCCAGAGCTGCTAGTGAACCACCTGTAGAGCCAGGGGTGGAACCAGATCTACTGACTTACAAAGCTCTGTGCTGCCTTAAGAGCTTGTTGACAAAGTAGAAAGTGCTGTTCAGCCAGTTCCAAAAAGCTCTTTGTGGTCCAGCCTCAACTCACTCTGTTCTGACTTGTTCAGGAGAAGCCGAGAGCTTTGCTGCTCGTTTACGTTCATCTCGCCAGAGGGAATTGGAGCTGGAACGTACTTTGGCCTCCGTCTCTCTGCAGCAAAAAACAGGCAGAGAAGGTAAGAGTCACCTCTGCTTATGCTTCACCAGCAGCTCTGCCTTTGGCTATTTGCTTGTCAGTCCACTAATGCAAAGTCTGTAGTCCCTGCTCGGAGAAGAGGCAGAAAGTAACATTGTTAATTGTTAATTAACCTTGTAAAGCCCTGTATTCTCCATGGTCAAGGCAAACGTCATCCGGGTTTCTGTGACCACTAATCATATGGTCCAGTTGCTGTCTTCAGATCCGGCACGCAACTTCATTAGTCTTGCCAGCTCCACACAACAGGAGCGCCACCGAGACCTTGTCTCAGGAGGGTCTCCATCAAGCAGACACTTCAGTATTGATATTAATCCAGAAGTCTGCAGAAATGACCTCACGTCCAGTTAGTAGCATCGCGTTTGAAAAGGCTGAGCAGATTTATTCCTGGCAAATTCATGAGGTTCTAAGCAAACCTGTCCTGAAGGATTTTGCCAAAGTTCTGATGCTTTCCACTTCAGCTGATCTGCTAAAGGTGAAGTATTTTGCTGAAGTCTGCAGCTGAATCAGTCTTTTCTTTTTTTCTCCAGCGTAATGAAGAGTTAATGAAGGAGCGAGAAGACCTGAAACAGGAGCTGTACAAACAGAGGTAGGTCCATTTACTGCTTGTTACTGCAGAGTACCGCTGCTCTTCGCGGTAGAGCCACAAAACATCACAAGGGGCATGCACCACAGGTGGTGACTTGGGAGGTTGGATATTCAACTTAAAAAAAGTGACTGGCTGTGATGTTTCTGTGATTCTAACTGTTACAAATAGCTGGATTGTAAATGTATGACATGTACTTGACCAGACCCACAGTACATACAGTGATGCTGCTTTAATTTTGGTTTGTTTCAGCAAACGTAGTGAGGAAATAAAGCAGCAGAATTCAGAGCTGTCACAGAAGGTTCGCTGCCTGGTTTCCAAGAACTCAGCTATGGAGTTGTATATGAAGGATTTGCATAAGAAACTGGAAATGGCTGAACTGATGATCCAACAGGTGACCGTACTGCTTCCAGGCTGTGAGGGTAGATCGCACTGACCGTTGTAAGACTTTGGCTTCTGAGAGTGGGGGCAAGGCTTAACTCTTGTTCTGAAAGGAAGGCCCAAAACCTCATCGAGGCATCCTCTTGGTCAAAGGCCTTCAGTGAGGCCTCTGAGGAACAGAAGGTCTGTTTGAAGGAGCTGGAGCAGTAGACTGAAAGCTGTTGTGACGCTGGTCTGCGAAAAGAATGTTCTACAATATGAGAGGCTGACTGAACATACAGGGCGTGAAAATACGATGACTTTTCCTGCTTTGTATCTGTTTGGCATTTTGGTTACGCAGCTGTCAGGTGGTCTCACTGAGAAGCCAGTTGAATAGGGGTGGTGTTTGTACCCACCCTTGCAGAAGGTGAATTGGACAATGGTAACTAGAAGGTCAGCTGGGGAAAGTTAAGAGAAGCAGCCAGTTAGGAAGGGAATTCAGGAAGCCAGCTGTTAGCAGTTCAGAGAGCAAGCTGGTGTGAACCTGAGCCTGTGAGGGAAGAAACTGCTCTTTTGTTTATTTTTGGTTTTGTTTTTTTTTCTTCCTCCCCAGACAGTGGCTTAAGTTACCCTTGAAATAAAGGCAGCTGCTACTGGTTTCTGGGAAAAGTACTGTGTGCCAACTGACATGCTCCAGACATTGGCTTTAAATTCCTGACGTGTTTGACAACTTTTAAAATCTCAAGCTTGTATACCATCTGATCTGGCTGTATAATACAGACTCTGGAAATGCACAAAGTTTCTGAGCCAGATTTTAAAATTAAGAGAATAGGTTTTAATCAAACAAATAGTGAATATAAAGTTGGTAGGGAGGAGCTGTCTAGTTCAGCCTGTTTTACAGGGCTAAAATCCAAGCTTTTTCATTTTAATCTCCTTCTCCCTCTCCTTTTCTTTCTTTTTCATTGAACATCACTGTGTGTTGGAGCACTTCAAGGTTGCAACATGGATCATTGGCAGGTTACTATCAGGGGAAAGGCTATGCAGAAGTGGCGTGTTAACATTTTGCCGTAACTTTTTGGTTTTTCTTGGCAGTTCTCCAATCAGGCAGGGAGTCTGGATGCAAAGCAGCAGTTGTAGGTGGCACTGGAGGAGAAGGCAGGCCTGGAAACCCAGGTTGCTCAGGTAAGGGGTTGTACGAAATGACATCCACATCCTCATGTCTGTAGAGAAACTTGTGTGGCAGAAGAATGCAGCCTGAGCTTTGCGTTGACACTGGTTTCTTCAGGCTTTATCCCT
This sequence comes from Falco naumanni, assembly GCF_017639655.2. Taxonomy (NCBI): domain Eukaryota; kingdom Metazoa; phylum Chordata; class Aves; order Falconiformes; family Falconidae; genus Falco; species Falco naumanni. The sequence goes on along the minus strand of NC_054062.1, from coordinate 985,336 downwards.
GAAGCAGTCACTGCCAAATTTATTTAGCCAATGTGATTTTCTTTGTGTTTTATTTTGTTGTGAACAGCTCTCGGAGTCAGTTCACCAGCTCCAGGCAGAAAGAGATCAGTATGTAGAGGAACTGAAGGAGGAGCAGAGCATTTGGCAGCAGCAGGTGCAGCAGGTCTCTGAACAGGTGACACCAGGGGCAGCATCACAGCTGCTTTAGACAAACACAGGCAGGAGTGAATGCACCATGAACGTTGTTTTAACTTTTATTGTGTGGCCTTGCAGGTCCATGCAATGGCAGACGAGAAGGAGGAGCATATGGCCTGAGGAGATGATGACGTGGACTCCTGAGTTCGACCGGAAGACCTTTTTATTAGTCCAGAACCCACGCTTATAATATCCTCGTTTGCTGTTCACGCGCCCCATACTAAAGTATCGTTGGTTCACACATGTCTTGTCTACATAGAATTGGTTAATTACTAAGCTGCAAATGCACTGAACTTCTTGCATTTTTTTTCTCTCTTCTTTCTTATCTCTGTGAGTTTCATGTTCTCAGCCAGCTGCCGAGATGTGGCATCGCGCATCCGCTCTGGCCTTGCTTCATATCCCGTCTTCCTTCCAGGCGTTCAGCCAACCTTATCTTACTTTCTCTCTTCTTTAGCCTTCAAGGCCCTTCACAGGCATCGTGGCTTGCAGCACTGGCCATAAAGCTCTCTACAATTCCCCCGTCTTTATTTTGAACAGAAACAACATTGAGGTTAAACTGCTTTTGAATCATAGATCTTACACAAGTTCAGCGTACAGGGAATAATGGTCAATATAAGTACAATTAGCAATAACAATATTCCTCTGCGAGTTGTAAACTCCTGCAACCATCTGGTGGTTCCCCAAGACTTGAAAAGATTCCGCAACCAATCTCCCAGTAGTTCATGCTGTGAGCCCTGTGACATGTCCTTCAATTTTTGTAACTGACTGTGAATCGACGCGGAATGGCCCGGAAGGTTCATACAACACATTCCTTAGCGCTGTGCACTATAGGCTACTGCAGAGGAACGAAGCTGGGTTAATTAACATTGATAATATACAGCTGTGGGCTGGCTTCAGGGGCAGTGGGTTGGCTGGTGTAGACAAGGTGCAGCTGTGGCTGGTTCTGTGAAGCGGTTGGGCAGCCAAGGAAGAGAGGGGAGGAAGAAGCAGAGAGGGTGAGTGTGCCCTGGATGAGTCGAGATGAGAAGGCAGCAGAGGGACTGCCATGAAAAGTGTGGTGGTAAAAGACCTTGTTGCAGCTGGCTAGTTTGGAGAGTGCTGCGGCAGGCTACTCGCTGCTGTTCACTTACCTTCTACAGGTGAGATCACATTCCTCCTTTCTTTCTGTCTCATCCTGGTTTCTTCTCATACTCCCTCAAAGTTATTTGGCTCTTTGCTGCAGGTTCTCAGCTGCACATTACCAATGTCAAAACAACCCACTGTCTCTGTTCTCTACAATTCACCCCTGTTTGTGGTTTTGTTTCTTTGTTGTTTGTTGTTTTTTATTTTGTAAAAGGTTGCTTTACCATGTTATGGAATTTTCATCCCTTTTTCTTTTGTTTTCTGTCTCATTACTTAATTACCAATTTTGGCCTTATTTTATGTGTACATTTGTACATTTCAATCAGGTTCACAAAATGTTAAAGTTGTTATCGGTGCATTTCATAGAGAGGTCAACATACAGGTTTATGATTACTTACAAGAACATGCAATAAGCTATGGAAATTTTATGGAAATATTTTTCAGAAACTTCTAATCAAATAAATGAGCATGAGAAATTGTGTTTAACTTGTAAATTCTACATATAAGCTGTTAAGAAACATTTTCTATCCTAAAATGAATAGATAAAACCTACTTAAAAGCTCTTGAAATCTTGCCCTTGGGCGAGTGTTCCACTGTGCCTCCATTCTAAAGCATGGAAGTGGAAATTGTGTAGAGCAAAGTTTTACTCTAAATAACTGCTCAACTGTTTTTGCTGCTTTTCAAAGAACCTGAAAGCATACAATGAAGACTTGGAACTAAACAAACATCTGAGTGGACACCTCTAGATTGTTACTGGAATTAAATGTAGAAGCTAACTATAAAAGTTTCTCAAAATGTTCTGGATGCTTTGTGTTGGTTGTTTATAGATAGATATATAAAACTATACACAAACAGGGAAATAAAAAAAAAGCTTAAAAAAATAGGGAAAGATAATCGTATACAGTATTTATAGCTTAGTCACCTTTTTTTTTTAAAAAAAAATTGTAAATAAACTATTACCTGAACATGCAGTACATCCACAACTCTGAATTAATACCGGTTTTGTAGTGTGATATAGTCCTGTATGAACCATAAATCAACTACATGTTAAATCGCTCTTCTCCATCACTGTTGTCACTATCTTTGAGCTTCGTAACAATGCCTAGGTCACTATCCTTCAGCTTAGGGAACTTAACCAGGTGAAAATGCAAGTATCTATTTCTAAGACAAATTTGCAGAATGCAGTTTAGCCACAAGTCACTTTATGGAGAGATATTATGTTGTATGGCGTATAATCTATGAGAAGTGAGAAAATGGTGTTCCTGAAAGAAAACACTTCTCTAGATCGGTTACTTTGGAACAGGTTTTGCACCTGCTATACTGCAAGAATACCCTAAGCAGTAATGTATCTTTGTGGACTTTGAGATATCTGTGTGACTAGGTTTAAGCTTAACACACAAACTGATTTCAAGTACAACTCTAGGCACAAGCGTGGGAAAGAGCATGCTGTCGGGACACAATCTTTCTCACTTACAAGGTATCAGATGGTATGCTACTCAAGTTAAAGTCTAACTTCTATGACAACTTCATTTTCACCAAAGGAGCTGCAGTTAAGTACACAAACTAATGCAGCTCAACTGAAGTTTCAGCACTGCGATGGAGTACAGAATACTTTTCCCACTGACCTTAAAGGTGGTGGTGGTGATGAAGGGGTGACAGATACTTGACTTTTAACCCCAAACAAATTTTCAGCTGTGTTAAATTCACCTGTACACAAAGAACATGTTATTCCTTCTGAGGCAACAGCTGAGGATTTGAACAGTCTGTTTTCACCTTGAGCTGTTCCCAATGTAGAGGTTATGAAAAAAAGAAATAAGTCAAAAGGTATTCTGTCAATGTGCTGATGCAGTTGTTTCTTAAATTCTGGTCACGCTGAAATAGAGTTATGTTCTAGCATTCATATATAGGTAGCACTCCATTACAACTTATGAACAAAATTCAGAAGTTCATCTTATCTCAAATTTCTTGGAATTCGATTAGGTTGCAGTCTTATTAAAGTCACTTTTTTTCTTTTTTTTTTTTCCTTTTTTTTCTTTTTTCCTTTTTTTTTCCTTTTTTCTTTTTTTCCCTTTTTTTTTCCTTTTTTTCATTTTTTCCTTTTTTTCTTTTTTTTTCCTTTTTCTTTTTTTTGTTATTTTTTTTGTTTTTTTGTCTTTTTTTTCTTTATGCAACCGGAGACACTTTACCATAACAGAGAAGCCCATACTTACATCTGTGAGCCCGGACACAAAACGCAGCTGCACATACCACCAGGCTCAGGGCAGAAATCATTCACGCAGTGACATAGCTATGTACCACTACACGCATGCGGACACCTATTTGTCACTAGATAAGCATGTTCATCTTTCCTCCTCTCCTTCACAATACCTAGCTGTTCTCTCATCTCTTGTTAGGTCAGCCATTCCCCATTTTCCTCTCCTGTATCTCTCTTCAGACGTTCTCTATCCTCCTCTTTTTTGCTTGTGAATTGTGACAAAGCAAAGGTTGTGTGTAGCTGGGTGCCCATGACCTGACTTGTGTCACAATCAGCTAAACGCTGAATACAGGACAAAAAGGCATGGGAGACGTAAGGCAAACATCAATACGGTGGTTAAGGTGATTATAATAACAAGCCAGGAAAAAAAAAAGAAATAGTATTGTAGTATTACTTTCTTTAGCAAGCTAGCAGCCTTATTTACGAAGCAAGTTAAGAGCGTGCACCGTTCTTACAGAAGAGATTAGAGAAGCAAAAATGTGTTACGCTGCATTCCAGAACTCAACCTAAGGGTTACAGTCTGCTGTGAGTTCTGGGTTATAACCATTTGACACGTGTTGGGGTTGCGACTGTGCAAGGGCTGCAATGCCCATTTGCAATTTTCATTCGCATTATCACAGCTAGTTGTTTTGAAAGCAACCCTTGAGCTTCCTCATGCTCGACTTGTTGCAAAATATTCTGAAGCCGATCAATAAAGTTAGTATATGACTCTCTAGGACCCTGCAAGACCGTGGCAAACGACGCACTAGAGGCTCGCCCAGACTCCCGTATGCCCCTATCCGGACTGCCTTAATAGCCATCTCCTCCTTTTGCAAATAGCTGTCCCTGGGATACCTTGCCTGAGTCACAGGATCGGTCGGCACAATTATTTTCTCCAGCCAACGGCTCACAGTTCACAGCAATTCCCCGATTAAGCTTTCCAATTGAGGCCACTACACATAGCTCGCAAAAATCAGATAACCACATCATGCGCTGCGTTGGAGTTGGTACCACACAAAGCAATGACTTCCAATAATCGCGTGGTGTGAGTGTATAAGGCTCTGCCATCACTTCAAGAAGGGAATAGCAAATGTACTATGAATTCCCCCCTTCCCGCACGGCTTTAACAGTCTCATATTGCACAGGCTGCCACTCTGCAGGTTGATTTGGCTGACAAAATACTGAATGGTCCATAGCGACTCCCAAATGCCCTCGCTTAAGCGCTTCCCGCCTGCATTCCTGCCACTGATCCCTCAGACCCCCTTTCACCCTCCCCAAAAATACAGCCAGTGCATCAGGGGGAGGAGGAAAAAGGTCTAGCTCCTCTTCTGGATCTATAGGACCTGGGTCAAAAGGTTTATCAGTGTCAATGGAATCATTGTCCGAGTTGTCCTGTTCCTGTGCTTGGTCCTGTGCTGTGAGGGTCGCTGCAATCAGTGACAGGAGCTTTGGGGGCAGAGGAGGTGTGGACGGAATCGCCATCGTTGACGGTGTGTTGAGAAGAGCCGCGCTGTCGGTGGGATTTACAGCCTCCCCTGGTTTAGCGCTGTTAGTCGAATTAGCCCACACTTGGCAAAGAGAAGTCAGAATTTGCCACCAAGGTGCTAAACACATTCCTGCCACGGAGTCCTCCTCCACGGCAGCATCATACAACTGCCTGCTGACCGCTTGCCAGGCAGGAATTTGCAAAGTGCCATCAGGTGGAAAGTCCAGCACTTTGTCACGGATCCATTCTAGCAGAGTCACTAGCTGCGGACCCATCATCACGTTCTCTAATAAAGTCTGTGTAAAAGGAGAATATAGTGCGTTTTGCATGACAAGTTTTCTGTAGTTCCTTAATCATTTCCCAGTGAAATGCCTGATGTTGGCCTGGGTGTCTATCTTGTAATATCACGGGAAACGCGTGCGCTCCCTCTTTCATGCTTTCCAAGTGCACTCTCCTCCACTCCTCTGTAATCCGTCTGCTGATATCATTTTCATCATCGCTACTGCTTCCCTTATTACCGCTCTGCCGCACCACTCGCTTCTTCCTTACTTTTGACTGTTCCTTTTTTAGCCGCAAAAACGAAATGTGCTGCTCCAGTTCCTCCAGGCTGTAGCCTCTGTAGCAGTCCAGGTAATTCGGCATCTACCCCTTACTGGGTAGCGCTGCCACACCGTCACCATTAAGAGTCCTCAGAAAACATTTGAGTAATAGATGTTACAGTTGTCTCAGAATAGAGGTTAAGAATTTGCTCCCAGGTTCATGCACTGTTTTATAGGCTCTTAAATAAGTGAATTACTGAGAAACGCGACAGCTGCTTTATTCAGACAGGACAGTTCAATACAACTTCACATTTTGCCATTTACCACAGAAATGATACAGAACCTCTAGCTACCAGAGCAGTTAAGTACAAAAATGCAGAATACCCAGACTCACCCAGATGTGATCATAAAACAAAACCAACCCCCAAGCCACCACAACTTCAGCCTTCTTCCCTTGTTGCTTCTGAGGGTTTTTTCTTTTCTTTCAAAGCAGCTATTACATTGCACGTTTGCATGCCCTCACTTCCTCTATTATTCAGTAACCAAACAGCCCCTGGATGTTGGAGAGAAGGAAGGTCTCCACGGGAAGAGTCTTCACATCAACCTGAATTACGGCCTTTCCAAGAAACGAAAAAAAAAAAAAAATACTGTCCCATCAGACAGGAGACAAAATTATCCAAAGTCCTACATCCCTTTCCCACAAGCAGGACACAGCTGACAGATTCAACAGCTCTCGCATTGTAAAGCTTCTCAGAAATAAGGCTGTTAATCCACACGCTGTTGCAATTCTACACACACGCTTCTGAGGCCACCTTCTGTCAGCTCTGAACCAATACCACACCAAAACGTCACGGCCCAGTAAGTGTCATTTTTGCAGGACGGGGCAATCTTCAGGTTCAATACTAGTCGCTAAGCTCCAGATCATATTCAGGGTAGAGCTGCTTTGTAGTAACCCCTCGGATAACAGCTAGAAAAGAAAGACCGCTACTTTCATTACAGAAATATCAGACGAGTCAGAAAAGTTGTGTTTTCCTCCCAGTAGCCCCTAACTTTCTCACAGAACCTCCTATAGCTAAGGAACCAATCTAAGGTTTTGCAGCTGTGCTCTCTGCTTGTCTCAACACTTTTTTAAAGTATATGAAGAGCAAAACTGACAAAAATTAGTAAGACTTAACAAATTTTGGCAGTACATAACACAGACTAAAATAGCAGTAAATGACAATTCTTTCGCATGTTCAGTTCTAAACACATCCTGTGAAAATAACGACAGAAGTGTTTGTGCTTGCACAAGTGGCTGGGCAATGTAAGCCCTAGAATTCAAGAATCTTTAAAACAAGCTCTGCCTTCATGGCATAGTACCTTCTCTCTCTCTGTCTACATGAAAACATTGACTGAGTTGTTCATCAACAGTTTTCCCCTTCCTTACCCAGTTTGCCCAGCAGCGTCTGTCCAGCATCTTTAATATCATTGTACTCATGGAGCAGAGAAATGTGCTGCTCCAATTCCTCCAGGCTGTAGCCTCTGTAGCAATAAAAGCAGAAAAGGTCAAAAATGCCGCACAGCGAGTGTTGCCCCTACTGACCGACCGAGCACAGCAAGGAGATTTGAGACACTCAAGCCTGGCACTATCTAAAGCAGAATCCGAAGGCAGCAGGTACAGTTGCTGCAAGTCATAAACATGAAAGCTACAAATGAGTTGGGTTTTTTTTTGCCACATCGACTTACAAAAGAACCCCATCGCACCTGAATTCTCAGAATCAAGTAGAAACAGGAATAGGCTGTGGTGAACTCAATTTATATCTAGATCTCTAATCTGTAGCTAGTGAAAAAAAAAAAGTAAGGTGGTAAAGCAAGAAAGCTTTGGGAACAGCCTTTGTCGCTCTGCCATTTCCATTCTCTGTACTACACGTGACCTTAGAAAATAACACTCCTTTGCAACAAATAACCCACAGAGACACCTTCTCTTTAAAAACCAAGCAGCAACTTTATCTCAAAAGAGCTGCTAATAAGCAGCTGCCACAGTAGGTCATAAGAAAGCAGAGTAAAGCAGTTGCGCTACCCTGTAAGCGGCACCCGCCACTTTCCAGGCCCTTCGCTTGCCTGGGAAACACCTCTGCTGCTTGAACACCAACGTTTAACCCACTTGCTTCAGACAGGAAATAAATAAACACTTGATCAGGATGGAACAAACAAGGAAACAGTTTTATCTGGGGCTAAACCGGGCAGGTCATACAAGCCACAATCTCAGTTTTAATTCTCACATGAGCAAGGCCTTCTGGTAGCATGATATGTCATAGCATCACAACGGTTAAAACTATTCATTCCCAGTTTGCAGGTAATTGCCTCAGCAACACCTGGGGTAAAGTTAAAATCCTCCTATCCGAGCTCCTAGTAAAACTTGGGTTTGCTTTACCAAATAAAGTGGAAAGAATTCTCTCTTGACGGGTCCCATAAATCAAGACAACGCTGTAACCAGCGTTGCACAACACCATGATAAAAACGGTGGCCTAAGAGGACGGCTTTTAGCTCTAGGCCCTAGACCATTTTTCTTTTTTTAAACAAAAATAATTGAGGCATCACAGCGGACACTGAGCTCGCCAAGGACATACTCGGACAATAATTGTGCAGTTTCCTGGTCTAGAGCAAGGTCTTTCTGTTTCAGCTCTTCGATTTCATACTGCAAGGCTTCTTGGCTGGTTCCATTAGGTTCGCAGGACGCGGGAGAGGGGAATCTGTAGAGCACAGGAGACATTTCACGCTACCTCTGCCCAGGGGAAGATGCTGCAGTGCTGGGGGGCACTAATCAGAAAATACGCTGATGTGTCAGTGGATAAAAGAGAAAAAAAAAAAAAGGAAAAGCACGTCTCCTGGGCAGGGAGGGGGGGAGCTCAGGTAAAATATTGATGGGTTTCTGTGACGTTAGCCCGCCCCCCATCATATTCTACGGCATTTTGTAGATTTACAGCGTCAGGTGAAAATAAAAACGTAAAACCCCACCACTTCGGTGTTAAGAGGCGCTGCCAGGACGAGGCAGGGCCGGGGGGCGAGGCCGGCAGCTCCCCCCCAAGAAAACACACCCCCGGCCGTGCCGGGCCGGGCCGACGGGGCAGGCCATAGACGGCGGCCGGGGGCAGCCCTGGAGCAGGGCCCGCTCCCCTCAGCCCGCGCAGGGCCTCACCGGGGACCTGAAGCCGGCCGCGCCGCTCCGCCGGCCGCCACCGGAGGCCCTGGCAAAGCAGAGGGGCGCCGCGTCAGGGGCCGGGCCGCGCCGCCTCGGCGCAGGCACGGCCCGCGGCGGGGACAGGGCAGCGGGGACCCGGCTCCTACCTCGTGGGCCCGGGCCGCGGCGGGGCGGGCGGGCTCGCTGGACCCGCGCCCGGCGGGACCCGCTCGGCCAGGGCTGCCGCCTCCCGCCGGGCCGGCCGGGTGCGCGCGGGGCCGGCCGGGAGCGGCAGGCGCGGGCGCGCCGCGGGGCACGCTGGGAAGTGGAGTTTCCCAGCGACAGAGCCCGCTGTGCCGTCAGCGCTGGGGAACAAACTGTCTCCTGTGAAGCTGCAGGTGAGGTTTGGGTGGGGCACGACGGGCCAGTCAGGTGTCACCCGAGCAGCGGGCAGTGCCGGCTGTCACCCGAGCAGCGGGCGGTGCGGGCTCCAACATGGGGAGCAGGCACTGCAAGGTGGCACCTGCTCCTCAAGTGAACGAGGGAAAAGCTGAGCTGCCGGGCCCGGCGGGGCACGGAGAAGGGCTGCAGCCGGGCCACGAGCCCCGGCCGGTGGGGCCCGGCCACGAGCCACAGCCCGGCGCCCTGCCGGAGCGGGCGGAGCCCGGCGATGAGGCGGAGCCCGGCGATGGGCCGGGCCTCCAGGGCGGCAGCGCAGGCCGGGCGGGCCCTGGCTGCTGCTCCCTCCTCCAGTAGAGGAAGCTGACGTGGCTCTGGCGCGGGGCGGATATGGCGGACAGCAGCAGGCAGAGCAGGCTGGCGGCGGCCAAGAAGAAGGTGAGGGGCGGCGGGGGCCGGGCTAGGCCAGGCCGGGCCGGCGATACCGCGTTGCGCGGTCGCCGCGTGGAGCGGAGCGGGGCCGCCGAGCCGAGCCGGGCGTACCCGAGGGGTGCGGGCCCGGCCCGGTCGCTGCCGTACCGCTCGCTGCGGGCCGTGCTGCGGAGGCGCTGCCGGTAGCCCCCGGTGTCCGGCGCTGGGGCCGAACTTCCTGGCTGGCGGCCGCCCTTGGCCCGGGGGAGGCGGCTGGGAGAAGGCCGCGCCTGGGCCGCTGAGGCCGTGGGTCTGCGGGGTTCGGTTTGGCGGTTTCCCCCTCCCCGCTGGCCTCCCCCACACCCTTTTTTTGGGTTTTTTGGTCTCATTTTACTGATTTCCCCGCCTTGATTTTCTCCCCGGCCGCCGCATGCGAAAGTCCTAGGTAGGGGAAGGTGTCCTGGAGCGGTTCAGACTTCCATTTTGGAATTCTGCCAATAATGGGTCCTTCTTTCCCCACCTGGAGGCCGGCGCGGCCCGGGCTGCGGGCTGGGGGAAGGGGCAGTTGACCAAACTGCCTGGGGCTCGCTTGGCTGGGGGCTTCACCCTGCCGGAGCACAAACGATTCAGCTCGGAAGACCTAGCCGAATTCAAGCGAATGGCTTATCAGACTAGCTTCTCCTGGGTGAAGTGGGTGTGATTGAAAAATCCGTTGTAGGTTGCTTCTCCCCTTAGTTCACAGTTACTACGCTGCTTGTATTAACATGGCATTTGTCTGTAAGGATTGTACTTTTCCTTCTCAAAGTCTTTCACAGAGTGGGAGATCTTACTGTCAGGCGTTGATGTTTCACTTAACGTTCAGATTTAATTGCCCTTTATTCATTTTTCCTCAATGCTCTTAGTTATAACGCTAAAAAACCCCCACCCCAAGACACTTCTTTTCATCTCCTTTTAGTTGCAGGATGGAGTATCAAGTCGTTTCCCCAAAACTCTTAGCTGTATGCAAAAGTGGAACGTTTGCAGCTCTGAGCCTCTTGTCGTAAACTCATCACATTAGATCTTACTTTAGCCTTTTTTTTGGACGTGTTTTGATTTTTATTTTTCTTCCCCCCGGGTGACAAACTCATTGAAGAGCATTTCTCTTGTCCTTACACTTGGTCTTTTTGCCCAGTGGAGTTGGGGCTGGGGGGTTGACGTCGTTCTCACAGAAGGCATATTCTGTTTGGATTACAGATTCTTATTATTATTTTTCACAGCTGAAGGAGTATCAGCAGAAAAATAGCCCTGGAATAGCTGCAGGAACTAAGAAAAAACGCAAAACTAAAGATGACTGTCGGCCCGAGACTCCCACGGGCGATGACCAGCAGCCTCCAGAGAATGTGAGTGCCTCGGTCTTTGTCCCAGATCATTTGCTACCTCCTTGTTCTCTGGTTTTCTGAACAACGTGACTAGAGCCGGGAAATGGTTATGCGGGTGTAATAAATGACTGGCGCAGCTGCCTGTATCGCCAGCACGCGAAGCGTGCCACAATAGTTAGCAGCTACCGCTACTGGAAGGTGCACACTAGAGTCCAGGGTACGTGCCAAAGCTGTGTGGGATCATGCAGTGCTGTCACGCAGCCCTGGGTGTGCCCAGAGCTGCTGCTTTGAGGTGCGTGCTCCTGCCCAGCTGGTTTCTTTGGCTCCCCTCGATTGACACTTTCTCTCTGTCCTTTTCTGAGCCGTTTCCCCTTTTCTTTCACCTCCTTCAGATTCAGAACATTCTGAAGGTGCTGGTGTCAGACCTGAACCGCTCCAATGGGGTAGCCATACCCTCATTGGACAAGAGGAAGGTGAGGCAGTGCTCGTGTTCCTCGCAGTGACTCGCTCTCCCTACTGCATGCTTCAGGTTCTGTTTACACTGACCTCGATTTCTTGGGTGGAGCCTTGTCCTGACATACCCGCTGTCAGTTGCTTGAGTTCTGTTGCTGTTTTTATTAACATGGAGCTAGTTGTTAGCATGCGTTTCCATTGCTCGTAAAGTGCTTGCGCCCTTCTGGTTTGTGTCAAACTTAACGTGTGAAAAAGTGAACCTTGTCAAAACCTCTTCCTTGAGACAGCTGAGCTTTGAGGAAAAGGAGGAATGTGGGGTGAGGCAATAAACTACCTGAACTGCTGAGGACAACTGCAGTAGGGAGAGGCAGTGTTTTCTTAGTCTGTATTTCTCCCGCTGTGCGTGTCGTTGCTGTATTTCCTAGGGCCTTGTTTCGGAAGGGTATGACTCTGCTGATCTCCAGGCAAGCAGCTGCCCTGAGTAAGCTGTCTAGTTATTCCTGCCAAGCCATGTTACAGCAGGTGATGAAACTTGCGCAGGGGATGTACAGTCTGGCAAGTTCCAGTACTGGGTTTGAATAGGTTTAGGCAGGAAGTCAGATCCTTTGAGTCAAGCGTTTACAGGCTTTAGCGTCTTCATGTTGCCAGGCTTCTGAAGAGGAAAGGGCAGGAACTATGCCAATAAGCAATAGAAACGTGTTCAGGCACAAACATAAAACCCCAGCCTTTTTAAAAAAAATTCTTTTCAGGCAGTTTATTTAAATGTAAGGCTTGATCAAATTGTGATAGAAGCTCAGGGAAGTCACATTTGGTAGCCCAGAATTGTCTTCCACTGTTGCTGTAGCAAAGCTCTGATTTTCATTCCACTTGCATCATTTTGGTAGCTTATTTTCCTACCATTGTTTCAGTTCAGTTGTCGTAAAGTAGCTCCTATTTACTACATATCCGTGCGTCTTTTATCAATAAGCGTAACTATAGTAATCACCAGGGGTACCAGTTAGATGCAGTGAAACCTGCAAGACGGAATGGAGTTCACTCCGGTTTGCCTTTGTATTCCTTTTCTCCTTTTTTTGTGGGATTATACAGCAGCCGTTCTGTCCAGCAGACAGAGTGAAAAGCTGGAAGTCCCTCCAGCTGGAGCTTGTATGTGTAGGTTGCGTACCGGTAGAACCTGAGTGACGTGACATACTGTTAGCTCTGAGGGTGCTGGATGTGCCTGCCTAGCATCAGAAAGCATGTATTTTGACTGGAGTTTTGTTCGTGTCACGGGGATTATTTTCAGTGAATGCTCGTAAGCTCAGTTTGAGTTAGACCTCAGAGAAAGAGGCTGGTTTCACACCTCAGGATGAGATGAAGATGGGTGGTCCAGTGCTGTTGCTGAGCTGGCATTTGGTCTTGCGGTGAAGGCCTACCTGGGTCTGCACTTTTAGTCCTGTTCTGAAAAAGGAGAATTATGTTCCTTCTTGTTTTCCCAGGTTTTTCCCCGCTCTCGTTTTCTCAGCACAGAGAGATACATTTTGATCTGATTGGCTGTTATGTGGACCGTTGTGTCTGGGGTTTCAGAAATAATTTGAAAACTGATCGTGAATTGCAATATGGCATGAAAGATTTCTTTTTCCAGTTGCCGTCTCGTACAAATCCTGCGTCAGGAAAATGCTGTTCAGAAGTTCACTTGACGCTAATAGGGCAGAAAAGCTGATTGTTGGCACGAGCTTCTGCTGCCATTGGTGTCTTAATGCGAGGCAGACCCTTCCCATCTCAGCCACTTCAGCTTTCTTGGCTGTGAAACACAGAAAGCCCAGCAAAACGGGACTCCGTGTGCGAAAGCAAATGGATCAAGCATGGCGTGCCAAGCTGAGCAGAATTACTAACTTGGTTTTGCTATGTTATTAGAACCGCACGATGCGTAATTTCCCGAGAAGTGTCTTGTTCCTAATTCTCTCTGTTTCCAACAAATCCAGCTGTTCAAATAGTTTATTGAGTTGTTGGGGTTTTTTTTAAATTTATTTCAAAACTGATGGTGGAGGAAGAAGGAAGGTCTTGTGGTTAAGGCACATTACTGTTTTTTGCATCTTGAAGCGTTAAGCAAACAGAATGTCTGGACCAGAAGAAATGAAGGAAACATTTTTGACATGTACTGGTGAAGGTATTCCTCTTGTCCATCTGATGTTTCATATTGAGGAGTGTTTGAACCAATAAGGGTGAGGTGACCTGTAGCTGGAAGAAGTAAGGGAATTCCTGACCTTCCTAGAAGCACCTAACATAGGTTTTTCCTTGAGAGCACATGTATCTGTCCTGCGAAAAAGAAACGGAGAAAATTCTGTTTGTTTCCCTCTGCAGTCTTCCACTTTATTGCTTTCCTTAAATGTCTTCACCATTACTGTATTCTTGCTGCTTGATTCACGATAAAAGTGCTGAGCAGGTAGACGGGGAATGCCAAGAGAGAGATTTCTGGTTCCCTGTGAAGTGCCAAGAAGGAAGTGACTGAAGTAGGAGGGAACCCTTGCAGGTGGCATTGCAAAGAGCTGTGATACATTGGTGGGGTTGAATGTTGAAAACGATTATCTCGTTTGTTTTGTAGTGGTTTTAAATTATGGCTTAGCAGAGCTGGATGATGAAATAAATTGCCATGAAACGCTAGAGCACTGCTCTGGGTCTTCATGGCTCTCTGATGCTGTACAAGATAAATGAAGTTGTCGGGTTCACTGTGGGTAGAGGTGTCGTCAGATGCTGTTCATCCTCCCACGAAGGCTGGATGAGAACTTGCATTGCTGTCCAGAAACAGGTTTTTGGCCCTTTTCTGTTTAGTTTCTTCTAGTCATGGGATTCATAGCTCCATGAGGGCCACTGGCACCTGCTCCCAGCCACGTTGAGTTTGGCCTGTTGGTAAATGTCCTCCTTCTAAACTTGTGGTTCATAGCGTGCCGCACATTTCACCAAGTTTTACAGGGAGCATTTGAGTTTGACTCAAAAACCTACCAGTTTTCAGGTAGTCACTGACCTGTTCTTTTCTGTCTTAATCTGCATCCAGCGATCTCTGTTTTCCCCAGATACGTCCTGAAGGTAGCGCTTTTCAGAGCAGAGTGGCCACCATCTGGCTTTGCCCTCGCTCGCTTCTTGGTGCGTCCTTTGCCGTTAATCTAGAGTGTGAACTTGAAGTGTTGGGTGACGTTACTGCCCCATGTTAAAGAAGCGAGTTTGATGATGTGATGCTGGTTCTTCAGACTGGCTCTGACAGGGCAGAGGTCTGGGACAGTGTTTGTTTGTGGGTTCACACAGTCACCTGTTTGCTCTGAGGAGAAAACAGGTTCCCTTCCACATGTTTCTACACAATTGATTGTTTACATCTGTCTAGTTTTCACAGGCAGATCACAAGGTGACGTCTTGACGTGCGTTTGTTCATTTTGCTTGAAGGCTGTAATTCCTGCGATGTGTTTTGTGACAGGCATACTTTGACAGTGATGTTGCCGCTCGTATTGCTGAACAGCTTGCTCCCAATGTCCCTGTGCTATCGAACAGCGACAGTCTACCTAATTGTCGTTCTGTTTTGTCTGCTCCTGGGAGCGTGCAGCTGACACAGGTTTGTGAATTATCATGACTATTGTTATTGAATCATTGAATATTGGTTCGTGATACCATGTTTTTTTTGAGAAAGATGATCTTCTTAAATATGAGACGACTAGTTCAGATTTTCTCCAGTTAAAAACACTACATTCTCCACTCTCCATCTAGTCATGTTCTGTGAGAGCAGAGAGAGCACTAGCATGCACATGCCCCTGCATTTTCCAGAGCTGTTTTCTTTCCCTTTCTCTCCTGTTAGCAGGAAGTACCCTTAATAAGACAGGTCTCCAGTTAGATCAATCTGTGTTTCCTTTTGGTACTTAAAGATTCAATTCAGTTTTTTTCCAGCAAAGCGAAGTGTTGATTATGCTGGTAAACAGTAACAGCACACATAAAGCCTGTACCATTTAGTGTTTCTCCATTCCAGGAAACCTGGGCTCACAGCACTCAGAAATTATGTGTAAGCCAGGACTGAGGTGGTGGTTTTAAGCTCATGTTTCTCTGGGAAGCAGTAATTACTGCTACTGTGGAATCTGAGCCCAGATGTAATCAAGTCTTAGTGACAACATTCACCAATGCGACTCCCATCTTCTTTTACAGGCTTGTAAGTTTTTGTGTTTCAATCCACAGATCCATGAAGCTGAGGATCATAAAAATGCTTTGGATGAGAACAGGTGAGTGTCTGTGTGTGTTTATCAAACAGCTTTGCAACAGGATCCCAACAAATCAAGGCTTTATACCTCCCCAGTGCTGTTCTGATTTGGGCAGTTCTCTGGGAGAAATTGTCATCAGAAGGTCTTCTTTTGTTCCCAGGTCTTTATCATCAACAGAAAGTCTCCGCCAGTTGTCTGAACAACTCAATGGCCTGGTTTCTCAGGTACGGCCTCGTTTTGATCCATTTGTCCTATTAATTTTCTTGATATTTGATGTGGAGTTTAAGCAGTCAGCTCAAGAAAACACTCTTCAATCTCAGAGGTGTCTGCAGTCATCATAAACAATATGATATTTAAGCATTGAGAAGCAAAAAAATCCTGGTTTAGAACGTAAACTTTCAGCAGTAGGCAGAAAAGCTGAGTGGGATGAATGAACAGCATGTATTCATGGAAAGATGTATTCTTGATTTAGTGGAAAAGAATCGGAAATCAACCTGCATCATTCACATTAGCTTGTTGCAGAGGGAGTCTGCATCTGTCCTTACCCAGAAGGGTATGTTTTGTGTGTGTGGTAGTTTGGAGTGAAAGGTGCTATAAGGAGTATTATTAGAGTAGTCACTTCTTGCGTAGTAGTGACTTGTTGCCTTGGGGAATAAAACTGTCTGACTTGACTGCTTTGCTTGTAGTCTACATCATATGTGAATGGAGAAAGTGCTGTTTCTTCCACAAATATTAAGGAAATGGAAGTAAGTTGTTCTCAGTCTATCTCTACACCTCACCCCCCCCACCCCCCTTTCTTATTTGCAACTGTTGGTAACTGACTGGGACTCTGCTTTCAGCAGTGTTAGCGAGACCTAATTGAATGCACAGTTCACGTTCATTGCTGTCTAGTGTTGTCTTGTGCTATCATTGGGTAGTTGTGATCAACACTGGGAGGCAGGTATCGGAGGTGTTTCCGGTTTGGGGACTGGGGATTATCTGGCTTCCGTGCAACTGCCGTTCTTATTTCTGAGTCACTGTTACGTCAAAATGAAGCCTTGGCAGAATGGATAAAATATGTTGATGTCTCAGCTGCTTTTGTTGAAACGGTAGATTTTTGTTTTGTTTGGAGAATCTGATTATCACAGTTTGATAGGATTTATTTTTCTGTCCTTTTTAATTACTGCTTTTTTCCTCCCCTCCTCGTCTTCGGCTCCTTCCTTTTTCTCCTGTCTGCATGTGCCCATCAGACACGTTACCAGGAGCTGGCAGTAGCCCTGGATTCCAGCAATCTAACTAACAAACAGCTCGTTACAAAGATAGAGGAACTGGTAAGAAACAATCCAACCAACCAGTCTGACATGGTGCTTGCTGCTCCTCCAAGCTCTTTGCGTGTCTGCAAAGTTATGGGTTCTCTCATAGTGCCACAAGGAAGGCTGCTTACACAGCACTCTGTAGGGAACAAAATGAGCTGCACGGAAAACCTGTTAAGGGGCTCAAAGTCTAAGGCTGCTGGTGAATGTATTGGCTCAACTGAGGAACAAGAAACAGAGTTTTGTTGTTTCCATTTAAGTGTGCTCTGTTGATCTCATCAGGCTTTCCCTGGATGATAAGCATCCTGATAAAACAGCTATTTCTGCGCCTGGTCGGAATCCTTGAAATACAGAATTCTGGTGCTGGCAGCAGTGTGATGGTGCTGATCTAACTGTATCTGCAGAGTGGGAGCAGTAGGTCTGAGAGAGTCTGGGGCTGGTTTCTGATCGTTTCCTCAGCTTCCCTTGGCACGATGAGTGAACTGCTTTGTCCTGTGGCCTGCGTGGATTCCCGCTGCTGCTTTTGAGCCTTCAGTTTTAACGCTGCAAGAAATGCAGCCAAGTGGACTTGTTTCAGTCTGAAAAGAGCCTTTCTTGTGTGAAATGCTTTTCCCCATTGTGTTCCTCTGTAAAAGTACACTTTTTGCAAAGTTCAGCATTTCCCGGTGTACCCCGTGACCCCCCTTGTTGTTTTGTTTTGGGGTTTGGGTTATTTTTGTTCCATTGTGTTTTAGCTGGGCTGCAGAGGAACTTGGCATAGTGCATTGCCCACCCAGGATTCTCCTTGTGTGCCTGCTTTTATGCTTGCCTGCAACTCTGTAGGGCCTTTGCTGCATTTGTGGTCTTGCCTTTGCTTTTGCTGGTTATGTTGTGCATGGGCATTGCTAGAATCAAAACCTCTCGCTCATCACTCTTCCATCTGTAGTCATCTTTCAAAATGCATTGAAGTAGTAGTAGTAGTAGTAAAGAAAGAGCTTGGACAATGCTTGTTCTTTGGGAAGGCAAAAAAGTCCTCCTGCTTATGTAGTTAGTTACGAGGCATCTGTGAAGAAGCTGTCAGGGAGACAAGAAGCAAATAGCAAACACAGCAGCACAGTTGTGTGGCAGCCTGGGTAGGCAGCGGCCACCTTTGTCTCCTTCACTTCATATCTAAAGGTGCATTACCTACGGACAACAAATCTCCAAATACTTCACCGGTAAGATGGAAACTGGCCAGGACAGAATTACCCCTTTTCTTTGTATCTGGCTTCAGCTCTCTCATACCACCTTCTGCAGAAGTGTGCCAACACAAGTGCGGCTCTGCGTGACTTAAGGCCAGTTCTTCAGTGGAATAAAGGTCTGAGGTCTCAGTTAAAGGAAAAGACTACGTTTTTGTCTGGGGTTTTTGTGGGGTTTTTTTTTTTGTTTATTGGTGGTGTTTTTTAAAAAAATCCAGCATTTCTGGCAATCATCCCAATACACCAGGATTACTGTGATCAGTTGCACAGATGTGGGGATGCGAGTTTAACTGAAGGTGGTAGATGCTCAGATGTAGACATGGAGGGGTTTCAGTAGTGGTATTGGAGAACAACTGTGGTAATCTACTGAGCGATGAAAAACATGCCTGGCATATAAAGCACGTTAGTGAAGGCAGCTCCAGATCTCTTATTTTTAATAGCTAAGATGAACTTCCTAGTCCTCTACAGAAAGGACAGTGGAAATTCTGTTTGCATGAATTGGGCATGTATCCTACTTTGTTGAAGTGAAGATGTGTTTCAGATGTATGAGAATCTTGTCTCTTGATACTGGTGCATCAATTTTCTTCCACAGAAACAGCAGAACCAGGAGGCAGTGGATCAGCTGGAGAAGGTAAAGTGTGTCCTGGTTTTGGACAGGCAGAAAAATAGTATCTCTTTCTTGGCGCAGTAGAGAGTGTAGTGGGCTGTGGCACAGGCATGTGTGGTCTTGTCTTGTGTTAGATTCAGTTTCATTTGCAGCGTAGGGTTGAATATTTTGACTTCATGAGTTAGGCCCGCCTGGCAGATAGCGTTCTTATTTTGACAAAAGCGAATGTTTAAATACTCAAGTATTAGAGGAGTGCGGTGGAGGCAGGAGAATACAAGTCCTTGCCAGTAGCTTGCATCCAAACACTACGGTATTTATGCTAGCAGTGATTGTGCTGTGCTGTTACTGCCATTCTAGGATGGATGAATAATGAAGTCGTTCAAATAAGGCAAGGCTGAAGTATGTCTTTAAAAATAGCGCTGTCGTTTCGATGCTGGAAGTACTACCAATGTATCACTGCTTTTTTAGTTTGACACAAAACAAGGGTTACCTATCTACACTTTTGTGCTAAATAGGCATCATTTGTTTATACAGGAAAAGAAGGAGCTGGAAAAGAAATTTTCTGAAGAGCAAGCAGCGCTGAGGGAACAGCTACAGGTGAGGCAGAGCCTCCATTACAGTAATACTGCCTGCCTTCTGCTGTTCTCTGGATTACTGACCATTCGTAGTCTTTACTCGGGAAGCCACGAGCGCGTTCCTTCAGGAAAACCGGGAGTCAGCCAGACTGTACTTAACTGCACGAGCTCTTTACCTTTACTGAGTTAGCCTTTTGTGGCAACAGTGATGTTGCAATTACAAGCAAAGAAGTTTTGTGCTGAGCCGATTTTCCTTTTCCAAAGGTTCATATCCAGACTATTGGAATTCTAGTTTCTGAGAAGTCTGAGTTGCAGGCGGCAC
This sequence comes from Falco naumanni, assembly GCF_017639655.2. Classification (NCBI taxonomy): domain Eukaryota; kingdom Metazoa; phylum Chordata; class Aves; order Falconiformes; family Falconidae; genus Falco; species Falco naumanni. The sequence goes on along the minus strand of NC_054062.1, from coordinate 965,753 downwards.
TTGCACATACTCAGCAAGCTGCACGGCAGAAATCAGGTAATTGACTGTGAGCAGTCCACTCAAGCTGTTGGTCAAAGTGTGAATTTCAAGTCGGGGGCGTGACAGTTGCTGGCAGCCAGCTCACAGCACTCGCCGACTCCTCGGTGGGCAGTACTTGGCACCATCGCTGCCTCTGTCGCCAGAGCTGCCCCCAGGTGGGGGCATGTTGATCCCATGGCAGTTGAGGTTCTTTTGTGCATCGCTAAAGCCTTGTCAGCCCTGTTCAGCCCCGGTGACTACCCCAGGCTGTTCCTTTCTGACTTTCTTCTGATCCTTTTAAAACGTAGTTCCCTTTTCTCCACCCTCACTCCCACACAGCTATCATGTAAAGGTAGGTTTTACCGAGCCCTTCATTCTGCACCAAGTTTGAGCAACTTCTTCCATTAGAAAGAAAGATCCCAACCAACATATTGCCTATTCTGCAGCGGCAGTTTCATCATCTCCCTCAAAGTGAGGATGGTAGTTACAGAGAGCTTTACTGCCCAGAACTGCTAGTGAACCACCTGTAGAGCCAGGGGTGGAACCAGGTCTACTGAGTTACAAAGCTCTGTGCTGCCTTAAGAGCTTGTTGACAAAGTAGAAAGTGCTGTTCAGCCAGTTCCAAAAAGCTCTTTGTGGTCCAGCCTCAACTCACTCTGTTCTGACTTGTTCAGGAGAAGCCGAGAGCTTTGCTGCTCGTTTACGTTCATCTCGCCAGAGGGTATTGGAGCTGGAACGTACTTTGGCCTCCGTCTCTCTGCAGCAAAAACAGGCAGAGAAGGTAAGAGTCACCTCTGCTTATGCTTCACCAGCAGCTCTGCCTTTGGCTATTTGCTTGTCAGTCCACGAATGCAAAGTCTGTAGTCCCTGCTTGGAGAAGAGGCAGAAAGTAACATTGTTAATTGTTAATTAACCTTGTAAAGCCCTGTATTCTCCATGGTCAAGGCAAACGTCATTCAGGTTTCTGTGACCACTAATCATATGGCCCAGTTGCTGTCTTCAGATCTGACACCTCACTTCATTAGTCTTGCCAGCTCCACACAACAGGAGCGCCACCGAGACCTTGTCTCGGGAGGGTCTCCATCAAGCAGATACTTCAGTATTGATATTAATCCAGAAGTCTGCAGAAATGACCTCACGTCCAGTTAGTAGCATCGCGTTTGAAAAGGCTGAGCAGATTTATTCCTGGCAAATTCATGAGGTTCTAAGCAAACCTGTCCTGAAGGATTTTGCCAAAGTTCCGATGCTTTCCACTTCAGCTGATCTGCTAAAGGTGAAGTATTTTGCTGAAGTCTGCAGCTGAATCAGTCTTTTCTTTTTTTCTCCAGCATAATGAAGAGTTAATGAAGGAGCGAGAAGACCTGAAACAGGAGCTGTACAAACAGAGGTAGGTCCATTTACTGCTTGTTACTGCAGAGTACCGCTGCTCTTCGCGGTAGAGCCACAAAACATCACAAGGGGCATGCACCACAGGTGGTGACTTGGGAGGTTGGATATTCAACTTAAAAAAAGTGACTGGCTGTGATGTTTCTGTGATTCTAACTGTTACAAATAGCTGGATTGTAAATGTATGACATGTACTTGACCAGACCCACAGTACATACAGTGATGCTGCTTTAATGTTGGTTTGTTTCAGCAAAAGTAGTGAGGAAATAAAGCAGCAGAATTCGGAGCTGTCAGAGAAGGTTCGCTGCCTGGTTTCCAAGATCTCAGCCAAGGAGTTGGATATGGAGGATTTGCGTAAGAAACTGGAAATGGCTGAACTGATGATCCAACAGGTGACCATACTGCTTCCAGGCTGTGAGGGTAGATCGCACTGACCGTTGTAAGACTTTGGCTTCTGAGAGTGGGGGCAAGGCTTAACTCTTGTTCTGAAAGGAAGGCCCAAAACCTCATCGAGGCATCCTCTTGGTCAAAGGCCTTCAGTGAGGCCTCTGAGGAACAGAAGGTCTGTTTGAAGGAGCTGGAGCAGTAGACTGAAAGCTGTTGTGACGCTGGTCTGTGAAAAGAATGTTCTACAATATGAGAGGCTGACTGAACATACAGGGCGTGAAAATACGATGACTTTTCCTGCTTTGTATCTGTTTGGCATTTTGGTTACGCAGCTGTCAGGTGGTCTCACTGAGAAGCCAGTTGAATAGGGGTGGTGTTTGTACCCACCCTTGCAGAAGGTGAATTGGACAATGGTAACTAGAAGGTCAGCTGGGGAAAGTTAAGAGAAGCAGCCAGTTAGGAAGGGAATTCAGGAAGCCAGCTGTTAGCAGTTCAGAGAGCAAGCTGGTGTGAACCTGAGCCTGTGAGGGAAGAAACTGCTCTTTTGTTTATTTTTGGTTTTGTTTTTTTTTCTTCCTCCCCAGACAGTGGCTTAAGTTACCCTTGAAATAAAGGTTTCTGGGAAAAGTACTGTGTGCCAACTGACATGCTCCAGACATTGGCTTTAAATTCCTGACGTGTTTGACAACTTTTAAAATCTCAAGCTTGTATACCATCTGATCTGGCTGTATAATACAGACTCTGGAAGTGCACAAAGTTTCTGAGCCAGATTTTTAAATTAAGAGAATAGGTTTTAATCAAACAAATAGTGAATATAAAGTTGGTAGGGAGGAGCTGTCTAGTTCAGCCTGTTTTACAGGGCTAAAATCTAAGCTTTTTGATTTTAATCTTCTCCCCCTCCTGTTTTTTTCTTCTTTTTTTTCATTGAACATCACTGTGTGTTGGAGCACTTTAAGGTTGCAACATGGATCATTGGCAGGTTACTATCAGGGGAAAGGCTATGCAGAAGTGGCGTGTTAACATTTTGCCATAACTTTTTGTTTTTTTTGGCAGTTCTCAAATCAGGCAGGGAGTCTGGATGCAAAGCAGCAGTTGCAGGTGGCACTGGAGGAGAAGGCAGGCCTGGAAACCCGGGTTGCTCAGGTAAGGGGTTGTACGAAATGACATCCACATCCTCATGTCTGTAGAGAAACTTGTGTGGCAGAAGAATGCAGCCTGAGCTTTGCGTTGACACTGGTTTCTTCAGGCTTTATCCCTGAAGCAGTCACTGCCAAATTTATTTAGCCAATGTGTTTTTCTTTGTGTTTTATTTTGTTGTGAACAGCTCTCGGAGTCAGTTCACCAGCTCCAGGCAGAAAGAGATCAGTATGTAGAGAAACTGAAGGAGGAGCAGAGCATTTGGCAGCAGCAGGTGCAGCAGCTCTCTGAACAGGTAACACCAGGGGCAGCATCACAGCTGCTTTAGACAAACACAGGCAGGAGTGAATGCACCATGAACGTTGTTTTAACTTTTATTGTGTGGCCTTGCAGGTCCATGCAATGGCAGATGAGAAGGAGGAGCATATGGCCCAAATTCGGGAGCTAGAAGCTAATGTTACAGAGCTATTGAGCAAATCAGGTAGGGCTTCCAAAGTGGGGCTTCACATTGCCGAGTACCAGGTGGTTCACTCTGTCTTTGCTGTGCAGGAACTTGCACACACGAGGTGCAGGTGGGTCTGGTGCTCTGAAGCTGTGAAGGCAGCTCAAAGCCTGGTGAACCGAAGAAATCTTTCATCCTGGGAAACAGCAAGTGAACTGCTTCAACTAATTAACAAGCAGACTATTTACGTCTTTAGTATCTGCCCGAGTGTACTGTTAGCCTCTCTGGCCCAGGAGTCTGGGAAGGCAGGATACCCTCGCCAGGGCTGTGAGGGAGATAGCAGCACATGGCAGAGTGCTGTGCTTGGTTGTGGGGTGGTTTTGTTCTGTAGTTCCTCTCAGTGCCCTGAGGCAAGGATTGGATTCTGCAGCTGGTGATACAGGGCTCTGTGACCCAGAAGGTAGCTTGGGCTATGCTCTGTATATGTAATAGTGATGTGTACTACGCAGGGATGGAGCCCTTTGACTGAGCTGCTTTGGATTCCATTTCCTCAGCAGTTAAGCCCATGGATATTGAGCCTTCCTCACTGGCAGGGCCCACAGCAGCTGAGCTGAGTCTGCAGGAAGAGATCCAGCGGCTGCAGCAAGAGAGGGAGGAACTGCATTGGCAGTACCAGGCCCAGGTCCGGGACAATGAGCAGCTGAGCCACCTCAACCAGGAGCAGGAGGAGCGGCTGCTGGAGCTTGAGAAGGCGGTGCAGCGCTTCAACGAGGAGTCTGTGGACAGACAGCAGATCCTAGAGGACATGCAGAGTGACAAGGCCACAATCAGTAGGGCACTGAGCCAGAATCGAGAGCTGAAGGAACAGCTGGCTGAGCTGCAGAATGGCTTTGTCAAACTGGTATGTCTCTTTCACGCATCTTTTCCTACTGCTTCCCTAAGTGGTGCAATCCTTTTGTAGCACAGGTGTAAAAAGCCTGCAGAACTGTTATCCATCTCTTGTCCTCTGAGGCTATGGATGCCCCATCTTCTGTGATATATACTGCCCTGCCAGGAGGTTCCCTGCAATGCCATGCTCCCTCAGGTGGCTCGGGTGGATAAACTGTGTCCAGAGCAGTTTCCTTTTCCCTCTCATCCCCTGGCAGGCAGGCTGTTTCTTTCAGAGTATTCCTCCTACCCTTGACGACGCCTGTTTTCTGTTCCCCTGTATTTGCCCTTGAAGGAGTAAGTTCTCGGTAGTTTTCTCTCCTGCTGCTGTCATTCTCGTCCATCCTGGAGCTGAATCCGTACTCTTGCTTGCCTCTTTCAATGTAACGCTTCCCATTTGAGACCCTGCAAACCGACACATGGTCTAGCTGCTGTTCTTTAGCCCTTTCTGAACTCTTCTTGGTTTTGAATGTCTATGGCGCTCTTTGGGATATTCATACCACCCATCTGCTTTGGAGCTGGCAGGCTGTATGATGTGCCAGGCGCCTTCCTGGCACTGTCCCAGCACTGATTCCCCTGGCTCTTTCCTTGCTTTTCTGCCATCTTCTGAACCTTTCTGTAAGTTAACTGACTGCCCTGAACGGTCAATTTATGGCCCTTAGTTACACCCCAGAATAACACAAGGGATGGCACCCTGCTGTATCAGGAATGAACACAGTTCATTGAGAATCTGTGTTTATGGTGGTTGGGGCAGTTTCCTTACACAGTGGCATTTCTTTTGCAGACAAATGAAAACATGGAGGTTACAAGTGCCCTACAGTCAGAGCAACACGTAAAGAAAGAGCTGGCCAAGAAGCTTGGGCAGCTGCAGGAGAACCTGGGAGACCTCAAGGAGATGGTAAGCAGTGGCTGGTGGAATGGCAGGGCAGGTGCGTAGCAGTTTATGCAAACTGCTGGCAACTTTCCACACTTTGATGGAAGGATGGAAATTGATACTGTAATGACCAAGCTGGGAGCCTTCCCCTACCGTCTGCTGTCTGATGTGGGGGACCAGCATGTGGGGGCAGATGGTGGCTGCCTGCCTAGTTGGTGGCTCTTGGGCAATGTTGACATTTTGGATCATGTCACATGGATCAGCCTTTCTGGCAGAAATGGTTTGATGCGATGGTCCGATTTTTGTTACATTAGCTGGAACTGAAAAGCCAGGAGGCTCAGGGTCTGCAGGAGCAGCGGGACCAGTACTACAGCCACTTACAGCAGTACACTGTGGCGTACCAGCAGCTGGCTGCCGAGAAGGAGGAACTGCACAAACAGTACTTGCTTCAGACACAGCTTATGGATCGGCTGCAGCATGAGGAGGTTCAGGGGAAGGTGACAGTGGAAATGCACCTGAAAGAGCTGCAGCAGACCAAGGTAACAGCAAAAAGGGGCAAGCGAAAAGACAAGAGGAAAAGTCCTTCACTAGATTAGGTATTAATTAAGCGAAAGGCTGGACCAGATGATCTTTCACAGTCCCTTCCAGCCTGGGCTGTTCTGTGATTACACCCCGTACAATGCAGGTGGATGATACTTGTCTAGAGCAGAAGCACTGATTTGTGTAAGTGTGTGTGGCTACGGCCTGCAGATGAACTACATGTGCGAGTTCCAGGGATTTTCTGCTGCTTTCTTGCAGGAAAGTCTGGAAGCTGTAGCTAAGGAAAACAAAGAGCTGCAGGCCCAGATCAGTCAGTTAGAAGCAGACCTGGATGACAGGAGTTTTCACCGACTAGAGGGTGAGTAGCTGCAGCTGGTCTCCAGGGAGGAGGTAGAGCCAGGCTCTGGGCTATTACCTCCTTGTTCACCTGCCTCCTTTTACAGGAGACGGAGTTGAAAGCGAAGCAATGACCAAAGAAATCCCAAAATCTTCATTTGTGATCCCAGAGAAGTTTGAAAGCCATGAAGAAATGGTGAGTCTTAACGAGTAGAAAAGCCTTTGGTTTTAGTTCTAAAGAAATGTCTAGAAAAGGAGGCAGGTTAAATTCCAGAGGGTGCACTGAGTGTGTGGAGTAGGCTGTTTATCTGCTGTGATCCCTCCCACCTGAGGCACAGTCTAACAGTTCCCTGTACATAGCAGCAAAAAACGGAGAGACTTCTGCAACATCCTTGCAAGATAGGCTGGAAGCCTGGCAGTGGCTTTAATTGTGAAGACAACTCAGCTGGTAGAGTAGCTCGATGATGATGTTCTCTTCAGTTTGGAAGGCAATTTGGAAATGTTGTTGAATATCTACTAGATTTTTCTGTAAGTGCAGTCACACTTGGAAGACACTGTGACCAAACAGATACCACAGGAGCTAGTATTTAACCTGTGTATTTGTACTCCTTGGGCATGAGAAAAGATGCAGCAGTTGCTGCCTGGCTTGGTTCCAGGGCAGTCACTTAGCACTTTGGTTTCGTATCCATAAATAAAGTGGTGTAAATGTTACTCTGTCCTGAGATGCACAGTTGAGCATGCTTTGTGCAGGAGGAGCACTAACGTACATACTCTGGAATTCTTCTTAGGTTGCTTTCTTGACATCTGCCACATCCCAAATGGAAAAGGAACGAGAAGATACTAGGCAGCAGCTGGCTGCTCAGAAAGAGCAGTGCAGTAGCCTCCTGCAGCAAATAGCAGCTCTCAGGCAGGAGCAGCAACATAACATGATTCTGGGCGAAGGTAAAAATGTTGTGCTGTTTGGGGACAGTGTGAATATGAAGGCACAGCTCACCTGCTGGCCCTGGCCTCTCTTGAAAGTGACCTGCAGGTTTTATGAGCACATCACATGTCCCTTCCAGGTCCCACTGTGGATACTGTTCCGGTGGAGGTTCACGAGGCTTTGAAAACTGCCATGGAGAAGCTACAGGTAAGCAAAAGATCTCATCTGCTTTCAGCCACGCTACGCTGCTCAGCTAGGTTTGGATCTGCTGCCAGGCTGACAGCACACACAGACAAACTGTAAGGGAATAAGGTGTTCCATAATAACAGGCTACTTCCTAAAAAGCTTGTCACTGCTGGTCTCGGCACAGGAAAGCTTGCAGCAGTAACTCCCCTCCCATCCCCTGCCCCCAAAGACTGTGAGTGTAAGGGCCTAACGCTGACCTGTGGTGGTCTTCTAAAGAAAACCAGACCAAATGTCTGCACCCTGCTGCAAGGAAGCAGGTGGTCTGCAGTCTTGGAGCGCAGCTCTGGTCATACTCAGCTGTCCCAGCAATGAGATGGTTAAAAGGCACTTTGTTTCATCAGCCCTTCTGCTTCCCCAAATGCAGAGCTGCTTTTGTACACCTTTGCTAGCTCTCTGCTCTCTGTTCCGTTTTAGCATCAGATTGGAGACAAGTTGTAAAGGCAGCAGGCATTGTTCCCTCTGTTCAGACCAATGTGAATGGAGGGTGTTTTTTGTATGTGAATGGTGCAGGTGATCAATTCCAATTTTTGTGTTCAGTCCCGATTCACAGACCTGATGCAAGAGAAAGCTGACCTGAAGGAACGGCTAGAGGAGTTAGAACACCGCTGCATACAGCTGTCTGGCGAAACAGACACCATTGGTATGTTTAGGTCACGCCAGCACAAGCTAAAGCTTGCTCAGTGCATGATATATTTGGGGAACAAAAGGTCCCCAACAGCTTTCGGAGCTGGAGCCGCCCACCTCCTAAGCAGTTCGTGCTGCCTGACGAGGTGTCGTGGTTTAACCAGGCCCCTCAGCTCGATCTCCAGCTGAGCGCTGGATTTGCTGCATCCTCATGCCATGTAGTTCTGTGCTCACCGTAAGGCTCATACCCCAGTCTTGTTAACACTCCTGGTCTTGTGTTCCAGGGGAGTATATTGCATTATACCAGAGTCAAAGGGCTATCCTCAAACAGCGTCACCAGGAGAAGGAAGAGTATATCAGCAGACTGGCACAGGATAAGGAAGAGATGAAGGCAAGGCATCTCTTCTGTATTACTACTCCAGGCAGGGCAGGCCTGGAGAGCACTTGTGCAGTCCAAGCCTTTGCATGTTGTTCTTCAGCTAGCTTAAACTTGGAAGTTGCTAACCCGTGACAGAGGCAGGACAGCGTGCGTGTGCCCGTTTCATAGGCTTTCCTTTACTTTGGTGCAGATGAAACTACAGGAACTGCAGGATTTAGTGATGCGTCTGGTCAGGGAAAGAAATGAATGGTACAGTAAGTATGTAACAGCTGCCCAAAACCCAGAGCTGCAGGCAAGCCAGCATGACAGTGTACTTGCAGGGGAGAGGCGCATGGAACTGAACGCTACTGATGGAGAAGGTAAGCTGCAGCCGGGAGAAGTTCTGTGAGATGCAATAACCCGAGGGCTCAGTGTTGTGTACGGATGAGAAGAGTTACCTGCCTGCCTTGTCTCTGTGCCTTACAGGGTTACGAGATGTGAATTTATCAGATGAAGCAGAACTTGAGGCTGCTGTTCATCCATCCCGTTTCTCTCCTACCGACAGTAAAGCTGCTCAGTCAAGCCAAGAGGACCCCACAGCAAAGCAAATAATGCAGCTTCTCAGAGAAATCCAGAACCCTCAGGAGAGGCTGGGCTCCCTGCTGGAAAACCCCTGCATTCCCTTCTTCTACCGTGCTGATGAGAACGATGAGGTCAAAATCATGGTAGTTTAAGTGGTGCTAAATCTTAGTTGCAGCAATTTTCTATGAGCCTGAGAGGACTTAACCCTGCTCAGGCCTGGGTTAGAACAGATTCTTAAAGACATCGGAAAAGAGGGGCTGCAGATGGGACTCGAGCATCAGCCCTCAAATTCCCTCGCTCCTATTGCTTGGTGTGCTTGGAGTACAAGCGGACTCTAATGCTGGGAGGCCGCTGGTGCTGGTGCTTCACCTGGGCCAGGGGCCCGCTGGGGGGAAGGGGATTCCATCTCTTTGGGCAAAATGACTCAACCCCTTGTCGCAGGCTCTGCTGCTGGCAGCCAGCTTCACCGCAGTGACTGAGCAGTTCTGATGCATCACCCATGACTGTGATTGGCCTAGTTCCTTCCTGGGCTCCCGCAGTAACTAACTTATGCCGGTAACAGACTCTTTGGACTCTGAACAAGTTGTTTTGTTTCATACTTTGCATCTTAAACTTCCCACATTCTTCTGCAGTGTGCAGGGAAGGGACTGAGGGTCGCCTTTTGAATTGTTTTAGTTACTTGACAAAGCTTTATGTGATTCTTGGGGGTGGGGGGGAAATGTAACTGCACTTTGAAGGATGGTGTGTTTCACTGGTATATGTCTGAAGGTTTTATTTATTTAAAAAAATGGGAGAAGTAAATAAAAGGAAGCCACTTAATAAACATGCTTTGTCTTGCATTCCTGTATTCTAGGGTTCCTTGTTCTCTATCACTTCCTGTGTAAGTTGGCAGCTGTTGAGGTATTGCCTGGCACTGCAGCCCTAATTCTAAGGAGAAAACAAAACCTGGTGGAGGAGAGTCCCCTGAAGCAGCAGCAAAGCCAAGCCCCTCAGGTGTGCCAGTGGGGCAAGCACTGGGAGACAGCTGAACTTGCCTCTGAGGCAGGAGCTGCCTGGCGGGAGGAGGGTCAGTTCCAGCAGCGGAGTTGTAGGGAAGGCTGCAGAGGAGGGTTGAGGGGCCCAACGGTCACAGCCTGGGCAAGCGCCTGAAGCAGCACACGCTGCCTCCCTGTGAACCTGCCTCGGAAGAGGCAGGCACAGGAGCGTGGTACAAATTCAGGCGTTTGTCAAGAGAGACCATTCATTTCTTCTGCCTCCAAGCTGCTCAAGCTTCACATCAGCGCATTAGAGCTCTTCCAAGGTCAGAAGCAGATTGTGGAGGTTGCTTCTTTTTTTTTTTAATGGTTCAACTTGATGGTTCCATGTAAAACTAAAAAAAGCTTTCAAAGAATGAGAGCTTGCCTGCAAACCTGCTGGCAGAGAGCGGGGCTGGCTTTTGAATGGTGCGAGCAGCATCATTAGCACACCACCAGTGGGGTGACAGCCAGTGCCACAGGCTGCTGGCTGCACGCATCTGTGTACATACTGTACCTGTGTAAATGCTCTGTGTTCCTTGACAAAAGACTAAGCCTTTTGCAGTGTTGATGCCTGCTCAGGCTACTTGTAAATCTGTATCATAGCTAACAGGGGCAGGGCTGTGATTTAATACAGAGTGTTACTGTAAATGGAATAAATATTGATTGGATGTTCTACTGTAGTACTGCAAAGGAGATGAGAGGAGTGAAGGTGGTCTGCAGTCTGTTGCAGAGGTGACAATCCTGTCACAAATTTGCTTTCCAAATAAACTCATTCAGGTGGGCATGGACTACATTTATTTCTTCAACACAGATCACACTGAAATTTGGTCAGGAAAAAAAGAATTTTTTTTTTAAGACAACCTGCCCTGGCACAGGATACCCTTCTCACTTAGCTTTCATGAATGTTTTCCTGTAGACAGACTGCTGATGAGCCCGAGATGGTTCTTGTGGGCAGCATTTCACACCCAGACCCGTTTTTCACCCTGTTCCCTTCAGGAGTGTTTTGCTGACCCACCTGACTGAATTCTGACTGAATTCAGAGGTTTACCCGGTTTATACTGGGGGAAGAAATCCCACCTCAGCCCAAAGCAAGGGCCAGGCAGGAGCTGGCCAAGCATACTAGACTGTGGTTGGGCTGTACTTCAGCTACAGCCCCAAAAGACACCACTTGACAAAAAACCTACCCTGAACAGGGGCCTGCTGCGCTCTGCAAACAGCTCACAGGCAAAAATACCTTTTGAAGAACCAAGCAGTTGTGTGCAAAACTCGCACCTGACGTATGTCCAGTCACTGAGGCACCTCCATGCATTTTTCTTTACCACAGAGACAGGGAGTCAGGTTCTGCATCTGACGAGCAGTTTCGCTCTGCTGCAGGTCTGGTCCACCTTCCCTATCTGCGACAGCACCCATTTGCATAATACATGGGATGAAAAGATTAAGTTATAAGCAAACACAGTTTGAAAATCACACAGAGAAAGAGCAAGAGAAAGAGCGATGGTTTTATTCTAGTCATGGAGACCTTTGTTATACAGAAATGATCATTTATTTCATCCAATAAACAAGAGTGACAGGTAGATCACAAACTGCATCACAGCTACTACCAGCACTGAGACAGTTCACCCACAAGTCTGGGGTAATACAACAACCCAACTGCACACAGCAGAGAATTTAACAATCAGCTCAAAAACTCAACATCAGGATTTGGTTAACTTTTTGCATGTGTTGTGTGTGTATTTCCTAAAATCCACAAGGAAGCACAAATGGCTTTAAACACCTGGACATATATAGATTTTTCATCTTATATATATATATTTATAGATATTTATAACAGTAAATATATGTTTATCATTACTACAATATACTTAACTCCTTTAAGCATCTGGGAAGAAAAAGAAAAAAAACCCAAAACCAAACCCAGTTTCACTACAATTACATCTGATATGTGTATGTCACAAAACACAAACAAAACAAGCCATGTGAGATTCGAGTCAGACCATTCCAGGACAGAACAGCTAAGAGGCAGGCAAAGAGTCTCAGAGGGAGCAGGCCTACATGTCAAATGGTGGTTTGGGGCTCTCTGGGCGGGAGGGACTGGCCTTACCCGGCCGGCTGGAGTTTAAAGACAAGAAAACAAAGAAACAGGGAACAGGGGAAGGGAAGGAAGAGGAGGAAAAGTAGTAAAACAACAGTTACAATGCAGAAGGGAACTGGCATCAGAACAACAGAGGATCCACCACAGCAATTAAGAGCACTAAGCACTGAAATAAGGTAACTTAAATCTGAAACAGGCCTGGCTGAAAGCCTGCAACACGGGTGGCTCATTTAGCTCTGGTAGAGACATGACATCTGAAATGTACTGGGTTGATATATTCTTAATTCTCAAGTCTTTTTTAATACATACAGCATGAAAAGTAAACCCCAAACCTTCAGAAGATGAGTTGTGATCAACAATGGTTACAAGTTTCCCCAAACACGTACTGTATACATGCAAGAAGAAAAAGGCTACGGAAGAAGTCACCACAGTACCCAAAAAAACACTGAGAGATGTGCTTACTCAAAGCAGAATTTTCAAAAGATTACCCAGCCAACTCCCAGAAAAAATGCGGCTGTCCGTTTGCAAAGGGGGAGCCACGCATCTACTCCCCTCTCCCTGCTGGGTTCAGACAAGTCAGCCAAAAGCGGTGATGCCAGACAGCCGCTGGCAGGAGCCAGTGTGTCACCAGCAGGATCTCCCCAGCTCTTCTAGGAGCCGAGCGTGAGCAGGTCCGCGTGCTCCCTGCCCGCTGAGCTGTGCGCGCTATCTCAGACTTCGCTCTGGCAGGACTAGACCGATCCACTGAGTTCTCCCCCTTTCTTGATCTCCCTGCCTCACTTCGGTAAGAGGTTGATTGCACTGCTCCCAACATGAATTTTTGCACCTTAGGAGTCAAACTAATACACAGGACATTGAATCTGTTTCTAACGGTGTCACATGTTTTGACGGGATTTTTCTTCTAAGTTACACTTTTGTCGCCTTAGCTACAAGAAAAGAAAATAGCTACAGATCAGTCCCAGGTGCTACAGCTAACTGATGCGGGCAGGACACTTATCCAGGCTAGACCAGGCGGATGGAATTACTGGACGGACAGCCACCGCTTGGACTTAGGATGTCCCTGCGGCTGATCTCTCCAAGGAGCCTGTGTACTTCAGGGATCCATGCCACTGAATGAAGGCTACTCTACGCTCACAAAGCAATACAGGACGCACGAGTGAAGACGAAGAGCTCGATCACTAGGCTAGTGTTTTACGACACACCAGGAGGGGGTGGTGGGAGGCAGAGGTGTGGGATGGATGAGAGGAGTGACTGTGGCTGTGGAAGGGAGGGTGCAATGGGGAAGCCGCCAGCACGGCATTTGTCGCCAGCTGTCTACAGCCTCGAGTTATAAATCTAAGAGGGACGGTTCAGCCGGTCGGATTATGGTAGGTCGAGTAGGTGAGGCGGGGCCCCTTCTGCTGTGAAAAAGCAGGAAACAAAAACAAGAGAACACACACTGTGGTTAGCACAGCAATCGCAGTCACAATCACACGTGCTTCTCCACCTCGCCTGAGCCAGCGAGAAAATAAAACATGAGGCACAAACTACCAGCCTGCAACTCCACGAAGGAGACTTACACGCTTACTCACGCCTCACACTGGCCTTCCTGCACAGCGTGGATCACCAGTAAAGCAATCTGCTGCACAGCCAGTTTTGTGCTCCCTCTGAAATTTGGAAGTGCAGAGATTTATTGCCAGTGAATGCACTGGCTCTGGAACGAGAGTTGAGAAGCACGGACAACAGTGAGCTCCTGTATCAAGCACATGACAGTCACACAGCATGGATGGGGTCCTCTGAGACGCGCTGCTGTCAGAGGTTCTTGGATGGTTTGGAGGAGCACCTTCCTTCTTCCCCCGCCCTCGAGGCTAATGCAAGCCTGAGGTTGCCTATTCCAATGACACTGATCTCTGACATTAGGGGCAAGCTTGCTGCTTTTGGTTCGCTAGTTCTGGTGCTCAGCAAATGCAGCTTCTACTTCAATAAAAGGAGCTCTGGCTATCACTACCCCATTCTGCTCCAGCCCTTTTACTGGCACTTTAGCTAGGTAACTGGGCAACAAGTTAACTCACACAGATGGCAAACTCTTAAGTGCTCTGGAGTCTCCTTTCTGTAAGGGACTGGGGAAAAACAAAACCCCAGAAAATACACACCCTTGCTGTCTCTCTCTCAACTCATTACTTGAAAGATCACTTCAGACTCAGACTACAGGCTTTATGAAATCTACAAATAAATCGTTCTGTAAGTCTGTGAGTCCAATTATGTTTTTCCTTTAAAGCATGCTCCCTGCAGTGTCTGCAGCCTAAACAGCATCATTATGATAATTAAATTGTCCAGTACTGAGCCAGAGTAGTTTTACAGTCCGAACTGCCTGAAAAGCAAAGAGCAAACCCAACAGGATGCAGACCAAACAGAGGGGAAGCATTTGCACCGATAATGCAGAACCAGGTGTCACAGAATTAATGCCTGAATAATTCCACACTGACAAGCTTTAATTAAGATTACAATCACCTGGCTGAGAGAAGTGAAGACCTTCCCCTAACACGGGCTGAGGGAAGCAGGAAGAAGGGAAGAGGGGGCAGAGGAGGGTATTTGCACCCAGTGCAATCTCCCGAGATAAGGACGTCCTGTTTTGCACTGGCTGCAAGTCTATCGGCATGCTGGTACCAGAGGAGCTGCACTCCTATAAATTAGGGCAAGCTCCCTCATCTTAGTAAATGAGCCAAGGCAACTCTACAGTCCTGTGTGTTACCCTCAGCAGAATTTATTGTTCCGTAGCTATTGAGCCCCAGATCCCAAAACAATTACGACCACTCATTGTTTGCCTCGGGAAGTGATATATAAGCTTCAGACAGCAAAACATTTCTAAATGTTATTTTCTTGACTGAAAGCGTCAATAGGGACCGCAAGACCCCACTGTCAGCATGCCCATCAAGTTACTGCTCCTGTACAGTGATGGGACTGAGCTAACCTGCAAGTTACAAGCACCTTGGAAGGATGCCAAAACAATACAGTCTCCCAGAAGCAAATCTCACCATGAGATGTTACAACTGGGCAATCTGTGACCCTCAGCATCACGACACACAGGGTCTGTGCATCATCTCTGAAGGTTGCTCACGGTGTAAATGCAATACCAACCATTCAATGGCTACTACTGTTACCAGAACAGCAATAGCACTTGAATTAAAGCCTTACAAAACTTCAGCTCAACCTTTAGTGAGATGCTGTTGTAGTGTCACATGTGTTAGAAGGCATTTTTTGAGAAGCTTGAAGGACTTTTTGCATTTCAGGAGTTTGGACAGTTTGTTCTAACAGCCTCCACAGCTTTATGCGAAAAGGATGCTTGAAGTCACTGGACTGTGTGATGTGTTCTGGCAAGAGACAACAATTGACCCTACCAGAATAAATAGGACTGAAAAGAGCACAAATAATTTGCAGGTAGATGGGCTGCTTTTTTGTAGTGTACTGTGATCCATTTTTGCAGACACTTCTCTCAGCACTCAGGGCACTTCAGGGGGAGGAGCTGTCACTTTTTAAAGTCACAGGTTTTCTGGAGACACTTGCAGCATCTGCCTGGTAAAGTTATAAGAGGCTGAAAACTGTTTCCCAGCAAAAAAAGGGACAGAGAGGTCTCTCAGACATGCAGCATTCACTCCTGAAATGTTACTTCAGTCTGTCTCACTACACTGCTAGCCAAACCCTTTTATATCACTGAAAAGTCATTTTCCTCAGTCAGAATAAGAGGGAACAAAGTTTTGCTCATGGGGAAGCCTGTGGCAGCCTCCAGTACGTGGGAAGTAAGACCTGAGTCCTGGCAGGAGCCTGAGAAGACCAGTTATAGTGACTATCATGTCCTTTGACATTGGTCTTTCAAGCCATACCAAGAAAGAACACTGAGCTAATCGTATCTAGGAAAACAATGGGTTAATCGAGTTCTGCTAAGGACCTAACGGAGATGGTACATTACATTTATTGCCTTGGACTGCAAAAGGTTTTGCGGGGGATTTTTTTTTTTTAAAAAAAAAAAAAGTTCTTTGTTTTATGGTGGCGTTTTGGGTTTCTAATTTCCTTGGTGCTCTTTATGCCAGACCAAGAACAGAACACCCCAAAACAGCGAGTCCCAGAACAAGGTACAGACAACAGCAAGCCTCTTTGCTGAGGTTGTTCACCAAGATGCATGTTTCTAGGGCTGTCAGGGATGTCTGCAGTAGGCGGAGTATTGGAGGAAACTGCTGATTGCTCCAACACCTCTGCAGCACGTCATCAGCGAGGAGGGCTGACAGATGACATCCTCAAAGATGATGTCAATCACTGCATTGGTTTGATGTGATGTGGCACCTCTCAGCTCTAACTGCAGTTACACGCAGCAGTAACAGACACCGTCTGCTGCACGACGGGGGTTAGCTGTGAACCGCCCTGCCCTGGAACAGGGCTTGCTATTCCTGCTGAGAGCACTTCAGCACACGCTACCCAAGCCCAGTTCTCTGCTGCAACCAGCAGCCAGAGAATCCACAGGAGCTGCTGCTGCTTCCACTCCTCTCAGACTTTTCACTTCAAGAAACATGCACAGAGAAAGGGAGAAGGGGCCCAAAATCCCTACACGTGCCCTGTTCTGCCCTCTCTACCTGTTTGTCAGTAAGGGCTGGAGACTCCCAGGAAAGACTCAGGAGAATTTCCTCAGTCTCCCTCTCTACACCCCCAGTCTCAGCATTAACAGGACAAGGAAGAGTCACTGGGCCAGCGCAGCACACATGAGCCTGCCCCAGTACCCTGCTACATCACTGAACAAGTACAATGCTGCAAACTGCAGGGAGGGACAGGAAAGGGACACAGGCAGGAGCTCGGGGCAGAGTGCTGGGGGGACGGATCACTAAACACCTCCTCTCACAGGGGCAGGAGGCAGAGGAGAGAAGGCAGTTTGAATGGAGGCAAAAGAGTAACCTAGAAGGTAAAGGGTCAAGTGGAGAACAAGCAAAGGGAGTTGGCTTCTAACTGTGACAATGGGACACAAGGATAACGGGGAACATTCAAGGTCAGAGTCACCCTGCACTCAGATATGGAAGTCCTGGTATTAATGACCCAAACTCCTCCTGCCTTCCACGAGCACCAAGGAGGGTGGGAGCACTTCTCCAGCCGGACATTGGAATGTAAAAGAGGAGTCTGAACTAACAGCTCCCCACGGCTCCCTCTTGATCCTAACAGCTGACAAACCAAATAAAAATGGAGTTTGTTCAGCCGATCTCCCAGTCGGTGTGGATATAAGCCAAACGAAAGACACAGACAGTCCAGGCCTTGTTTCCAGAGCTCATTCCCCCATCCCACCTCCTCTATCTAGAAGCAGAGAAAGGGTCCTTTAGTGACCCTAAGTCAGGTACGGAGGCTTCCCCAGCTCCTGCAGCTCAAGCAGCTGCTCTGTCTCTGATCAGCCAGTTTTCCTGTTCAAGACTCCTCCCTTTACGAGATCCTGGCAGAGGTGGTTCGTTGGACAAGGGACTCTGTTACTGATACAAGAACTAGGCAGCAGAGGTGAGCTGCAGAGCAAAGTAATGGAGGATGGGGACACACTGACTCATGCATTGCAGGGAGAGCGCAGAACGTACCGTGGCTGCCAGTCCTCAGGGGTCACTGATAGTGATTCTGAAAGACAACATGAAATCAACATGGCAGTTCAGACAGTTCAAGGCAGAGGCCACACAGACTGTCAAGAAGGTGGAACAGAGACACATGCACTTGCAGAGCCACACATTCGCACATCCCCCTCCAGAACACGGCACGAGCGTGCGCTGCTGGTTGGGACTGCACCGTGCCACGCAGGACCGCACGCACACAATCAGCCTCGTCTCTGCACGTGCCCAGGACCTGCTGCGCACAGAGGCGTGCTGAAAGCTATCTGTCTGTGCACACACCTACTGGCTGGCGCTCACTCGCCCACCCAGTCCACTCACACATCCAGGCTGATGTTCATACCTGCCAAACCAGCAGTATACCCCCACCAGCTGGCTACTGGTGGCTTGACTTGCCTCTCACTAAGCATTCCTATCTTCTGACCATATTAAATGCTAGAGTTGAAATAAACGCTCAGGAAAGAGGGAGGTAACATGCAGTCCTGAGCACTACCCAAAATGGGAAGAAGCAGGTGAAGGCTCCTATCTCGAAGGTCACAAATCATGTGATCGGCTACTCCAAACTCCTCAATAATTCAAGTTACAAAGCCGTGCGACGTTATGCGTACAGTGATACTGATCGTTTGCATCTTTTTCCTTAGATGTGCCAAACAACGGAGAACCCGCTAACACCTTCAACCCATTTTTCCAGTGGTTAAGTCATTCTCACTTAAACTTTCTTACTTTTCCTTTAAGCTTGCCTAAGCTCTTTCACCTACAGTTTCTATCAAACTCTTTTTAACTGAAGAGCCCAAATACCTAGAGGAGCATCTTCACGGCTTTCTTAGAGCTAATCCTTCTGCATAGCTCCAATAGGCACACAGTCCAAGTGCAGTCCTTCACTGCACACAGACAGGACCTTATATTGTTTCTGCCTTTCAGCTCCCAAAGATCTGTATTTGGCAGTACAGACTTCCACAGTAGACTGAATATATGCTAAGTACAGAGGCAGGATGGCAAGCCTTGTTTTAAGTGTCCTTAATTATATGCAGGAATACTTTCCTGTGCAAGAAAATGGACTGTGTGGTCTTTATGCATGAAAACGTGTGTCTATATAATTATGTTTATGAGAAAGAAATAGAGTGACATTTGTTTAAGTTCATCATTCATAAAATCAGACGCTCACACAACTGGAGGCACACAACCTGCCAAACTTCTACACGGGAATCAGTGTGCATACACATGCAAAGTACATCCAGCCACCACCATGCACTTCCAGTTCACTACATAACACCAACTCCTACAGCAAAGCCCACTCATGCCAGATACAAGAGCTTTGCTCCTCACACACACACACTAGTGTAGCCTGGTAAGCAAGGGAAAAGAATTTAAAAAGTATTAAAAAAAGCAACAATGGAGATGGCATTCATTCACCCATGGCAGAAGGGCCCAAGTCCAAGTGCTAGCAGGGAACATTCTTGTTCTATATACAGGAGAGGAAGAGAAAGAGTCCCTTATTGGAAATTCTCCGTTCATCAGTGAACTCAAATGACAAGCTGATGTCAGGATCCAGAGGAGTCTATGAACAACTGGAAGAATCAGAGAGGGGGATCAGAGAATGAGCATCACTTCACACCTTCTGGAACTACATTCTCAATTCCAGGTCTGGGCAGCCAGTAGCATGCAATCCAACCTACCACCTCTCCTTCTAGAACAAGGGATTGGTCTGTTAAGTATGAAACAATCTCTTCCTCTGCTCCAGTGCTGTTCCCTACCTTACCCTAAACCCTTCTACCTCATGCAAAAGGCAGGAAAGCCACCAAGACAGGCTATGACGGATTTCTTCAGAAGAGGCCAATTCATTTCAGCCCTTTGGGGGAATCCTACCATGATGATCAGGTATATTGAATATTTTCATGAGTGAAGAAATGAAACTGAGTGAAAGAAGAAAGATGGAAACAGAAAGCAGCAAAAGTATACTAAAAACAAAACTACAAAGTAACATCATACAGAAAAGCAGGGTCACAAGAAGCAAGGGCTGAAATACACAGGAGAAGCATGCTGACATCCGTAGGTGCCACCAGCAGGACCACAGCCCCTGGGGCAACACCGACACATGTGTGGACAAGCTACTGTGGGAGCTGCATCAAGGTGCATGGGGAGGACTGGGGCAGAGGCACCAAGAAAGTCAAACCATTTGCACACACCGGAGTCAGAAACTGGTCTGGAATCTCCTCAGACTCACCCACCTCTGGGCTGGATACAGCCTGGCGGAGAACACCCCCCCCCCCCCCCAAACGGGCAGCGCCAAGTATGAGCTGGGGCACTACCACAGCAGGGAGCTGAGCCGCTTCTGCCACGTACCGTCATCACCCACTGACAGGCTGGGCCTTTCCGCGGAAAATGGCAACGCTTTCAGACAGGTCCCACCAGCACCCACTGGAAAGGAGGTATTTTCCGCAAGGGAAGTGTGTTCCCTCTGGCTTGTCACTGGGGAGTTTCTGGTTATGTTCATTCTTCACTGCGCTAATCGCCTTCTCTTTCTCACAGGAGGCCGAGTACTCATCATAAAAGCATTCCCGGTTCCAGACCGCTTCCTAAGTTCCCTCAGGAACACGTGCCTAGCTGCACAGGGGGTAATCCCTTACTACTCTGCTGAGGTGTGTTCGAAGCGACTGCACAGGAAAGGAATTAAGTTTCCTAAATGGAAAGCAAAGCTGTGTGATTTGGACCCTCCAGACTGGAAAATGTTCAAGTTGATTACAGAAGCAACAGAGATGCCCCCCCCAAAAAAATAACTATCCTTTTCCCTGCAGTGATGTTGCAATATTTTCTAGCAAAAAAGCAATTGAACAGCTTAGATGAAGGTGTCTCTAACTCACCTTGAAGAACTCCGGGCCAGAAGAAAAGGGGCAACTTCAGACTTTGGGGAGCCCTACACAGAGGGGAACTGTCACTCCAGCCCTGTGATTCTTCTAGTGACCACCTCCTACTTGTGAGCAGGGGCGTTGGTGTGACTGCTTTAATAAAGCCCTTGGGTACGAGGTCCTCTTCCCCCATCCTTTACACAGAGGTCTGTGCAGCGAAGAGGCTGCCTCTCTCTTCCCAAGAGCTGCCTTGACACTGCCTCATCCATGCAATGAAATCTCAATGGACAATGATGCTCCTGCCTATGGACTCCACTCAAGTCTCTGAAGACTGTACCCATACCACGCGCTCCATCCTCCTTCCATGGCCCAGGCAGGCTAAGTGCTGTCAGGGCTGCTACTCAAACCTGGACATATCCCACCTGTGTGGAGCAACATTTCGGGACTTACCTGGGAACCCCAGGAGGAGCACGATTAGGCCGAGAAGGAACCTGAGGCGGGGGCCCAAAGGGATCAGGAGAGGCACCTGGCCTGGAGGGCACGGGGGGGGCACCACCCAGCGTGGACCCACCAGCAGGAGGTGGCCCAGGAGCTGGACCTCGAGACCCAGGTCTGGCGGGTGGAACAGCTGGAGCTCTCCTCTGTGGCGTGGGGCTGGACGTAGGAGACCTGACAAACAAATGAAGAAAATTCAACTGCAGCAATTGGCCTGAGATCCCTTTGCCATCATCAGGTCCCCAAAGGCTGCCTTCAGCGCTCCTTTGGTTTCATGTCATTTTACAACACCACCCTTTGGCTTGCAAGGGCCACGCCAGGCTTCAGGTTGCCTTCAGGGGTACTTCAGGCACCACCTAACCTAAGGGGTTAGAAGCCTTCGCATCCACCGTAAAGACGTAGCAGCCCTACACCACCTTCAAAGCCCAGGAGCCTCCCAATGCAAGTACCCAGAACTCTCCGTCCACAGGGAGAGGAGGGAAGAGGAGGACTCCCTGTCTCAGTCGGAGGCCCCAGCTAGCCACTGAAGAGGCATCAGGCAGGTCTGTGGGGCTCTCCCCCTGAGCCTCTGGTACCTGCGTCCAGATGGTACGCTCTGCACCTGCAGCCAAGAGTCGTCCACCGGTGGGGGCATGGGGGTGCTGATAGTGCTGGTGTTGATGTCCCCGATGATGTTGAGGGCCTCCTTCAGGGCATGGTACATGCGCAGCATTTCATCGCGTCGCTGAGCCTGCTCTGCTGATTCCTCCATCAGCGTGTTTTGGTCACCACAGGAGTACAGGTTTGCCAGCAACTCCGAATGGATGAAGTCCTTGGTCTGTAAAGGAGCACAAAGGAGGAATCACTTTCCACTGTCTTCCTTGAAGCACTCCATTCTGTTCCCACCTCTCCCTCCTTCCAAGCCACCTTCAGGTTTTCTTCATTCTTTCCCTTCCTATTTTTCCCCTTCTGTGTCTCCCCCACCCCACTGACTAGAGAGATAAGTACATTGTTTATCATGAGGTGCATGATTGTCTTCGGCATGAGGTCTCTGATGGTTTTGTTGACAATTGCCATATAGGAATCCACCAGGTTCCTGATCGTTTCCACTTGTCTCTCCAGCTGAGGGTCCATGGAGTGCATGAAACTGTCCGATCCATTCTCCTCTGCTTCACTGGCCTGCAGAGAAAAGGAGAAACAGATTGGTTCTTTAAAAGTAACATAAAATCAGCTTTTCATAAGAGGGCTAAAAGAAGAAAAGGGAACACGCAGGAAGCACATGCAATGAATACCAACTTCCTTAAGCTTACATTTTGAGCTGTGATCGTCAATGCGTAGCTCAGCTTGTACAGACATCTCCAGCTCGGAGCTGAGGAGCTTTAACAACAAAGCTGCTCTCTCAGTAGGAAGTTCTTGTACAGAGGTGAAAGGCAACAGGACTCTTGACCAACGTTCACAGGTTATATGCTCTAGTGAATACTCAAAGCTGTATTTTTACTTTTAATGTTGATAGCTTCCTGAAAAGTTTTTCATGCGAGCTGGGTTTTCCATGCCCAGATTCAGTTTGGACATGAGACTCATTAACCGTAAATTAAGCCTTACAGACTCTCTGACACACTGCATCTTCATCCTCGTTATACAAACGAGGAAACAGATACGGAGTGGTTAAGTATGCACGCACCTCTGTCAGACTGAAGGTAGATGGAATAATCTAGAAAACCTTCCTGATCACTTCAGCTGCAAATCCTGCACCGTAAAGTCATTAATAATCTTTTCTTTCACACCAAGCAGACGAATCTCTTCCTGTCTGCCTGAAATGCTTTGTCTGCCTTTCTGTAAGGGAAAACCTGGGCTGTGCTGTTTGGCAGAAAGCAACTGACAAGGCTCATCCATTTGGGATCAATTTCAAAGCAGCAAAGCATGCAACACTGCTGTCTTTCTCAATACTTCTTAAAAAAAACCACAAACAACAAAAACAACTCCAACACAACTTGATTTTATAGAGAAAGAAAAAAATATCTTTATTTTAAACCATCCCAGTCTGAAGGACTTGCAACAGTGTAGGAAATTGCTTATCTTGTTTTGGGAACAAGAACATGTGAGAAAGGGCAAATTCTTTTGTTAATTTGAGCTTTTGCCGGAAAGATCTTACATAATGAAGAATGTAATGCTTCAGTGAGAAACAAAGTAAAGGAAGTGGACATCAAACAGGACAGCTTAAAAAAAGTGAGGGTCAAAAATCCCAAAAATAATTTTGCACCAAGAATCAGAAGTCATATAAAAAGGGAGAAATAAAAAGAAAAAAGGAAAACTCAAACCAAGAACAGAAACAAACAGTAGCAATCCAACAGAAGGTACAAAGAGGGAGAAGCAGCAAATGCCTCTGTGACAAAAGGAAAAAACAAGAGAGAACTATCTGGTGAGAGCCCCAGGGGGCAACACAGGCAGAGAGGGTCAGACTTACTTTGTCCTTGTCCTGGCAGGCCAGTTTGAGCATACATGGAAAAAATTAAAACAAAAAGGGATTAAAAAAATAAAAGAAGATTTTTAGTTTGTCTCAGAATTGGGAGAAGATCCCATAATAGCAATGAACAAGCAAAAAGACCGATCCCACTAAAAATATATAAATACCTACGTTGCACTGGAAAGGAACAAGCAAATTGTTTAGCTAAGCTGAAAATCAAAATAGGACGCTCTGCAAAGGAAATTGTACTGTTGGCATTAAAGGGAAATGTACTTACCTATGACAGCTGCTTGTTATTCATTACACAGGGTTTTGAGACAGCCAGCCTAGAGGTCAGTGTTCCTATGTCAAACCACTCCATTTGCACACCATCAGGTGGCATGTGTCCTTAACAAGTACACGTTTAAGAGGCCCAGTCTGGTTCAAAGCCAGTTTGATGTCACAAGGTCCAGCCCCTAATCCTCTTTTTTTTTTTAATATCACATCAGTTTGTCAGGAAATGCTTTAAGGCAAACCCCACAATCTTCACGTGTAACAGGAAAGATGAATGGGAGAAGTCTATCAGAAGCAACAAATACAAACAGATAAGCTATAATAATTTCTCTGATGGGAAAACTATCTATAGCAGCTTCCTCTTCAGAGGGGAACAGGAAGGCTTTGTACAGGAACGTGTACCAAAAATCTCTAAAACATACTTTTAAAGCAGAGCATAATGCTGACAGCAAGTGTTGTGGGACAAGGCTAAGGAAAGCGATAAGAGGTCTTGCTAAACCAGCATATTAAGGCGTCCACCAAGTAAAAGAAAAATTCAAATAACATCCCTTCCTAATTTGGGTGAGGGAATGGGAGAACAACTGCTAAGCCAGGAAGCTCCGAACAAGGCCGTACAGTAAGCATTACTGAAAAGGAACAGTGTCTTTGCTCAGCAGACCCATGCTATTTAGTAGTCAGGTAGCTAAACATTCCCCTTATACTGGGAATTTAATGCCCACAAAAGAAGAGAGCTAGAAGGGTTTATCAAGGCTGTCTGCCTACTTTATTTATCTCTGCTTTGAAACTGCCAGTTAACTTCACCCCAAGCTTCCCTAAAGGAAAAACCAGGACATATCAAGGATTTAAATTTTTGTTGCAAAATGTCCTCAGCTCAGGAAAGAGACAAAACCTCCACAGACTTATTTTTAACACAAGAGGATGCAGCTATCCTTCTTAAGATACATGCACGCTGTGTTCCTTCTGATCCCATTATTTGTCTATAACTTACCCCAACACGCTCTGGGTAGACTCCTGCACGAAGGAAGGAAGCCTTCCAGCTATCTACCTCCTCCTGGGTCTCACAGGCCAGCTCCAGCTGCCGGTAGTCCTTGTAGACATTCCTGAGAGAAAGACAAACATTTTGTTCTTCTGTATTGCAAATCAGGGATTTGCCCATATTTGACAAAGATGTCAGTGACCAGGAATCTTCCTGTCGTTTTAAGGCAGAGACACTTAGTCCTTTGCTAGTATCCTCATGACGACCTCACAGAAGGAAAAGGAAATGATTTCTTTTTCATGAGCAAGTTTGATTGCCCCCAAATCAGTTGTGTGTTTTCAACAGCGCCTGAAAGGTTCCCTTTTCAATTCTGCTTGCTGCTGGACTTCTCCAGCCAGGCTGGGTCCCCCATTTCCTATGGCTTTCCCTACTCACTCGCTAAGAACATTGATTATAATTGTATACCCAGCCACAGCCAGACCCAGGTAACCACAAGCAGCTGAAGGCTAAGGTCATGCTGCAGGCCATGCACTGGTGAAGCAGGAAGATGGTGCACATCTGTAATACCAGAAGGAATCAAGTCAGACTTCTTTTACAAAGTCTCTTGTCTCCTCCAAGAATTGCTGTCCGTCAAGGATGCATACATCTTTCCGGGACAGCTATCCCAACATGCTCACCTTTATTCCCTGCTATCTAGTATTACAGGAATTCTGCCCCCAGCTTCAAGAGCTTGGCACGTTTAGATGTGAGCATACCTCTGTTCAGTGTTGAAGAGAGCAAAGATGTGCTTGCTGGACATGAACCCCTTCTCAACGTCTCGCAGTTTCAGGTTATCCACTGGTAACATATACTTCTTCTCCTTCTCCTGAAAAGGGGGTCGGCAAGAAGTCACTCACTGCTCCAACAAACGTGGCCCAACAACCCTGCCCCACCAACTCCTCCAGGAGCAGGCAGCCGCGTGGCACTGCCGCAGCTCCCCAGCTTGTGATCAACATCAGGGTCATCATCACTCTTCCCAGCAAGTGGTCAATCAGCACCAAGACCCTCAGCAACCACTTGACGTCCAGAGCAGGTCTGCTTGAGTGTGTTTCAACACACTCTTCATCACTCTGCTCCTCATACCTCTGCCCTCAGGACAGCATTAATGAGGGGAAACACTGCTGCTGGTCAGGGAAGGGGCGAACAGCCCTCACAGCCCCGCTTCGTTTCACTTTTAACCACTGCAAGCCTATATCCAGGTTCAGGAAAAGCCAGGCACGTGATAGAGAAGCTGGTTTGACACAGAAATTATGGACTATATCAACTTAAATTCACCTTTTCAGAAAAGCTGTCTTTCTCACTTTATCTTATTACTGCCCTACAGTCTATTGGTTACTGCGAACCCTTTTAAAGTATTAATTCATGTTACCAATAATAAATATGCATCAAAGGATCAAAGAGCAGGTCTGGCTACAATAGTACAGGTTACTGTAAGGTTACCTGAACACCCCCCGTGTTGAAAAAAATCAAGTAACTATGCCCGTTAATGACAAACCTCATGCTCCAAATTATTAGAAGCTCGAGCAATATGGGCACCACTTGCTTAGTGAACATTAATACTGCTTGGTGAATGTTAAAACCCAGAATCTGAAATCTCAGTGACCAGACTCAGAGAGCTTTAAGGGACCTATTTTTCAGAGTAACTGCACCTACAACCCTCCAGTCTGGCTCCTAAGAGACATCTCCAGCTAAACACAGAAACAAGGCATTCAAAAAAAACTCAACATTTTTGACCCTAGGTACCATCTTTTAACAAACCCGATCTTAGTTTCTGAATGTAAATATAAAAATTATTCTCCCTGCTTAGTCGCAAATCTGGACCTACAGCAAATTAACAGAAGTGACTTTGGGTTAAGGCTTCCCTGTGGAACATCCTGCTCCGGCTGGGTATCATACCCCAACACAACAAGAGAGGGAGCCATCACACTGGTCTCCAAAAGGCAAAACGCAGCCACCCAAGACTGACGTAGAAACGGAGCACGCTTTTGTGCACAAGCATGCCCGTGTGACTGTCCCCTTGTGAGGATCTCGTGTGTTTGTAGACCCTTCTTGGCTGGAAACAACAAAACGTGATTGCTCTCAGGGGAAAGAAGAATGGAAAACAAAGATGGTCAGTGAGCAGAGACCCTGAAGAGCTAGCTAGAAAACAGAAGCAGGGCAGAGCAGCAGATAAGGATGACAAAGCTGCTGACCTACAAACTCTCAGGGGATGGCAAGTCCAGCCCAACACCCTCTTAAGTTTTAGTTAAATTGATCTGAGTTTTCTAAGGATATCAGACACCACACAGCTCAGACCGAGCCTAAAGATCGAACTATACCATTCCATTACAAAATTTATACAACAAGAATGCCAGCATCCAGAAAATAGAGATCACTTGGGTAGCTACCAGACTCTCCATTCTCTCTCAAAAGATGCCAGGCTATGAAAGCAGGAAAGTTCTTCCAAGCAAATTTCCCTGGATTTTTTAATGTTGTTGATCAGGCTACATTAGAAGTGGGCAAGCATTTTTGTGACAGGACATCTGTCAGCCAGGTACTGGTCTCAGAGCCTGACAGACCACTTCAGGTTCTGTAAGCCACAAACAGCTTCCAGCTTTCTATTACTTTAGGTTATTATGCTGGTTTAGGTTGAACCAGCAACCTAGAAGTGAAGTACACCAACTGCTAAGTCCCTAGGCAAGACAGACCATCCCCACTGCAGCCTCACTTAACTGCAACTCCCTGCATCCACCCCACAGTCTCTGGGCTAGTAAGAAAAAAAATAGCTGATGTTGAAGGTGTCTGAGAAAAATCACTCTGCACATCATTGCATAGAAACCTAGCAATGGAGTCATTCTTCAGGGGGAAAAAAAGAAGTCAAAAGGTAAGGGAATCCCACGTCCCCGATACGGAAATACACGCTCTTTGCCAGAGTTTCAACCTTCACCTCTTCCAAGCTCTTGCATAAATGCTGCTGCATGATCAAGACAACACGATCTCCGCATGCTGATCTTTCCATACACCAGACAAGTCACGTATCTGTACACCAGATAAAACACCAGTCCTCTAAGGTAGCAAGAGCAAACTGAGGACACTGGCACAAGGCAAGAAGCCCCCATGCCATGTATGCTGTGGGGCAATGCACGCTGCCGCTCATCAGCTCCCCGCAGCTCCCCCCTCCCCCAGTCCCCCACTTCAGTCTCTCCAGCTTCTCAATTTTCAGCCCAGCCTGTTTTATATCAACACTCTGACTTCATTTCCTGAATGTAGAGACAGGAAAGTGTGGAACGAGCTGCCAAGGGCTGAGCCTCTCAAAACTTTGGCTGAGCCCTCTGCCCATATGTTAGCAATCTGGCAGTATGTGCTATGGCTGAACAGCATCCTGGCCAAGAGGGGAAAGGGGCTTCTCTCTCTCTCTCGCTTTCCAAACTTGGAGTGGAGGAGGAAAGAGAAGGAAGAGCCAGCACACATCAAAATGGGAAAGTAGTTTGTGAAATACTATATTCAAAGCCCTAAGTCTGATCCCAAGAGGCTTGTGTTGCTCATAAGATATCTCCCCCTGCCTATGAGAAGAAATAAAAAAAATAACCAGGCAAAGCTCTCAGCAGCAGAGTGTATGTTATATAAAACGCGCACGTTGGCTGCGAGTTAATCTGTAGAGCCACGCGGCCAAGGAGAGGTGGTGAAGTGGCAGAAGCACTCAGACTGGCCGTACAAAACAGAACATGGATGCTCAGTGTTGGCGAGGGAACGCTGTAGGCGCGGGGCTAGCTACCCCTAGTCAGGGCTGTTGCTCCCAACCGGAGTCACACTACTTGCATGGAGAACTGCAGAGAGAGATGGCTGCAAGCTGCTTGCAGAGGCAGGATAAGTGCCAGAGGATTAGTCCCCCACCCCCAGCACAGTGCAGATACAGCCATATGGCTCTGTACTTTGCATCTACCAAAGAAAGAAAATACACATTGCCAGGAAAAGGACCAGGATCCATTAGCCATTCCAATTGTGGGGTGTGGAGTACAACAGCTGGAGGAAAAAAAAGGGATACCACGACTGCAGCCTCATGTTGCAACATCCTTAATGTGGCTACCCGACTCCTTATAACTACTAGATTCTAGAGATTGGTTTTGACCAGAGACAACAATGGTTCGCACTATCACCTGAATAATTTGTTGCTATCCTGTAGGTAATAACCTACAAGAATAACCTACAAGCAAGACAGCCGGGCTCAAAGCATTTCCTCCATTCAACCGGACTGCCTCAACAGCAAGCTGAATTTTCCTACTCTCAGATACATGTGAAATGAAGCTGACAGATGCATGTGTGGGCTCCCCTAAGGTTGGAAATTGGCACTCACAGTACAAGAAAGTAATTGGCAGAGTTATTAGAACTCAGTTTGCATTTGGAGCACAAATAAACTAATTAAAGGTTTCTCTGTAGCTGTTATGACAAACCCCTCCTTTTGCACAGAGACAAGGGTCTGTGGGTATGGGGGGAAGAGCATCGCCATTGTTTTAACTGGTGGCCGTGTGAAATTAGGAGAAATTCATCTTGCTTAAACCTCTTACATCTCCTTTCCTTCTTGTAAGAGGTAAAGCACTATGGGTAAACAAACCTGCCCCTGAGATGACTGAGGTTTCAGTCAAATCATTTGTATAAAACACATATGCAGCATTTTGGGAGCTCCTGTAATAAAACTCTATTGAAATGGAAACACATTAACATCATAATTGATAATTAACAGACTGTAGGAATACATGCACATTACAAGATTATTAAGAAGCCTCTGAAAAACAATCTGGAGTATTTGAAAGCAAGTTAGCAGGGCATTTTAAGTGAACAGGCTCCCCCCAACCTCCAACCAAGACGTTACCAACCACTTTCTGCTTCTTGCCTTTGCAAAGAAAATGCACATTTAGAAGAGCTGAATTTCTGACCTACGATTCTTCCAGCAATCCCTAGTCATCCCACAACCTACATACATCTCAAGCCCACCTGCATCACTTAACTTTTACCCTCAAAAAAGTGTAGTTTACCAGACACTGATCACTGCTCCAAGCTGCAAAGCAGCTGTAATGGCTTGTTTACATCAGAAGGCTGCGTTGGTTTAACTTAGACACACACCCTAAGATTTTAAGCTGATTTAGTTCAAAAGCTCTGTAGACGCTAGGCCTGGACTCACGTGATTGATCACGACCATTACTGTCGGCTTAATCAGCACAGCCATGGCAATCAACTCACCTGCACAAAAATAAAGGTTTTTATTTACAGCAGCTGAAATAACATGCAGATTTAAACATACAGCTAAATGCAATCCTAGGAACCCATCGGAGGTATACAAGAAAGCACAGCTGGAAACTGAGTATCTCAAGAGAGGTTACAGTGGCCAAAACTCCACTGCCGTGACCTCTCTAAGGTCACAGTGATGTCCACCAGCCTCTGCAAAGGACAAGCAGGCATTTCTTCCTACTGCTGTCCCTGTGCCAGGGCAGGGACGGACAGTCCCCAGTATTGGACCTGCTTTGATGAGGTCAAGTGCAACACACATGCAAAGCATTGCACACCTCCGGGAGGAGGAGAGGGCTGGGTTACCCTTCCCCAGCGCACGGTTAGAGCTGAAGTGGGAGTTCTGGGTGTTCACATTTTTGGCCACAAATCTTAGCCATCCACCAGCACGCACACAAGAGAGGGGGATCCTGGAAGGCAGACACGCGCACACACAGAGCCCTCTTTATCCCTGCAGCACCAGGGAGAGAGCGAGCAAACCACACGGCTAGGGCTAACATCTGGAATCGTTACGTGGGAGCCAAGCGCCGCAGAGAGCGACAGCATTCCTCGAGTTTCCAAGCGGGGCAGGGAGCCCTCCTTTCCCCCCGCACCCCCCACCCGCGGCCGGCTCGCTTCCTGCCCCCCCCCAGCCGCCAGCAAGCTCCTCCTCCGGTCTGGTTAGCTCCACTGCCACGTCAATTGAGGCAGAAGGACAGAAGGGAAGCAAGAAGGGAGGGAGCAAAAGCCAGAAGAGGGAGGGAGACTCAGCAATGCCAGACATTGTAGGGGGGAGAAAAAGAGGGGATGTGGATTGCTCCTGCAGTAGCCAGAGGTGAGCTGCAAAGGCAACTGGCCAAGGCGGGTCAAAGGACCCTTTTGAGGACTTGGAAGCAAAGGCTGGTCCTGTTCGAGCTTTGCTCCGGACCCCAGGCAAAGGGCTGATCTACAGGACAGAAGGAGATGAGGGTGCCTGGGGCCTGGGAATCCGCCCACACAGCTCCACAGGGAAGAAGAGGAGCTGAATGAAGCAACAAGTTCTGCACACCTGGGTGACAGCCAACACTTCACAGCATTTCCTCCTCAAACAGCAGTAATTATTTTTTTTTTTCCTCTTTCTAAAAAGGTGCAGCATACCCCAGGTGGAAACCAGGTACCAGCTTGACACCGGCACTGGAAAAGGAAGGAGCTCGGAAGCTTGCTCCAAATTGGAAACATGCAGGCAGCAACATTTCTTCTTCCCAGCTGCCAGAAGAGGATGCTTTTTCAATCAGGACTTGGACTTCCTTTCACCCCATCTCTGCCCCCAAAGCCCCATCCCAAAAGCAGGGAGGGGAAAGGACTAATGAGCTGCTGATAACCGGAGAGCAGATCGCAGAGGCTCCACTCCGTCTGCCCAGTGTTCAGACTACCTGTTCAGGACTACGAGATTGTACAGTAGTCTGCACATTGGTTAGGCTGTGCTGGGATACACCACACACTGCCAGTGCTGCACGGGGACGGCAACACCTGCACGGCAGAGGGGGATGCTTGGAGAGGGTGGGCTGCAGGGACAGCTGCATGCAAAGTTCACTCAGCCCTCAGCCTTTGGAGCCATGCTTGATGATGACTCTTACCCGCCTGTTCACCAGCCTACTCACAACCCTCTTATCCCTCCTCCGTCTCTTTTACCCCTTCTTTTCTTTCAGCTCCATGCACTTGCCCCAGGGGTAGCTGCGTTCAGGATGGCTTGAGTCTCACATGCTAAACTTTGCCATGAAATGCAGAGATAGACAAATGGGCCTGGCAGATTCATAACCACACTGTGCTTTGCTACCTCAGAAAGCAAGACCAAGCACAGAAAGGTGACTGGAGAAAGGGGATTTCATATAGTAAAAAATGTTGTTCATTAGTATAAAGAAAAACCTGCAAAGGATTGAAAGCTGGAGGTTTAGATGCTCTGGAAGTTGTGTTTGCTTTGATGTTTGTCTGGAAAAGAAATAAGGGAATTAGTGAGTAAAAGCATAAATGAGGACTGGTTAAGACTAAGATATCCATGAGAAAACATGCGCTTGTGAAAAAACACAACTGAATGAATAAAAGAGCTCCACAGAGGCTGTAAAGAGACAGAACACGTTCCAGAGAGCACCTGAGGGCAGTGTGAAAGCAGGAGAGGAAGAACCTCAGAGCAGACCTGCTTGTGTGGTCTTTAAAGAAGCCGGACACAAAAACCTGGCTGCAGCCAGACCCATCACAGTCAGTTTTCGATGAGTCGTGAGCATCAGAGCAAAGACAAAAGGATTTCTACCAGCTGAGCTGGGCTTCAAGGACATGGACTGTTGGGGCGGGGCACAGTGTAGAGAACACCAGGGAGTGCATGTGGGTGCAGTGGGAGAACAATCTCAGTATTGATTAACGGGGGGTTTTTTGAACTAGAATTGGGAACAAGACATTGACAGGTACAGAATAAGCAGCTATCTAGTACTGTCAATGAGGTCACATCTTCCCAAGAAGAGAGAGTACGTTTGTTCTTCAAGCAAAAGAGAAGGTGTACAGACAGAAAGAGCTCAAGCACAAATGATACAGCAGGAATTGACATGATGCATAAAGAATATGAGGCATCCCCCAGGCACCTGAAAGTTCCTAAAAGAATATCAGGCATCCACCATGCACCTGAAAGTTCCTAAAACTCTGCACTCCCCGCCTCGCCCCCCCCCCACACACACACAGGACTCAAATGCACTGACATTGCACACAGCACATGAACACTTTTCACACAAGCAAATAAGGCCATATTCTTCTCATGCAGTCCCCTGCTCTTACATGCCCCAAATTTCTAGTACGTAATTTACCTGAGTAAGGACAGAAGGTCCCATCTGTATTGCACATTTAGACAAATTCCCAAAGGAAACCGCAGATACATGCATCCACCCAACTGTGCAAACAGTCTGGCAGGCAGTGGCACACAGTCTCCAGCAGAAATTCACCTTTGCAAAGCAGAGGACACAGGGGTCCCCTCCAGCAGGCAATATGCTTTAGTAATAGCAACCACCCCGAGCACAGCACTCATTGCATCTTGTCTACAAGGTCCCCATCACCAGTAGCTCTCACCCAGCTCACAGACCCTCTCTTCCAGCAGGTGGGAAAACCCTGGAGAGAAGTGGGTACTGTGCATTTCATAAAGGATTCAGGCTGGAGGACTATTCACATTAAGTTCTGGCTTCACGTCCACTGTGGTGCTTGCTGAGCAGTTAGCCAGTGTGCTGTGCTGCTGCTCCAGCCCTGGGGACACTGTGGCCTCCCTGAGCAGGGAAACCTCGTTCTACGTTGCCAGCAGCCAGAGGAGGCTCCTCCCCACTGCTGGCCCGCAGCACAGTCCCGCAGGTCTCGGGAGGTGCAGGAGGGTCTCCAGGTCTTGGGAGGCAGCTTTCTGTGGGGCCGCTCTCCATGGGGCCAGTGTTTGACTCACTGAAAGGAGACAGGAAGAAAAACAGAGAGCTCGGGCACACACACGCTCTTGGCAGCAGGGCGGAGTGGGGAGCCAGCTTTCCACCCTGCCTGGCCCGCTCCCTCCTTCCCCTCCCATTCCCCAGCACACTCCTTCAGACCCCTCCAGAGCATCAACAGCCATACAGCCCTACTAATGTGTAATGCTGGGCCCTTTAAGACATTTTAAGTTTCAGTTCCTTTCAGAGGCAGAGGAAAAACAAGCCAGCACTGTGGAAAGACTGGTATTTCACTAATGGGGTCCAGATGTCTTCATTCCACAGACTCTGGGTCCTGGCTTGCAAAACAGGGCAGGAAGATGCTGTGCCCCCAGCTCCTCCCGGCTCCAGAGCTGCTAGCCTAGCCTTCACCCTCACCCCACCGCACACCTCCTCACCCTGCTCCTTCCCCCATCGTCACCCACAGCTCTGCCACCAGCTCTTCCATCTGTACAAGACTGGTTCAACTCCCTCCTCCTTCCCCCGGAAAGCGGCCAGAGGGCAGGGGAACCGGGACAAGGGAGCCCACAGAAGTGCAGGGTGGGGCAGACAAAGCCTCCCCCTTCCCCTCAGAGCTTAAGTGAAGTAAGATCATGGTGTACAGCCTTAAAAAAGCGCACGAGAACATTTCATGAGCTGTAAAGGGTACCAGTCCTTCTGAACCGGTGGCAAAGGAGAGCTCTGGGACAGACATGTGAAGATAACCCTGCCTGACAGAGGACCATGCACTGCAGACAGCTCTTCAGGATGGAGCCAGCTCCGTGCAGGACTGAGGTGTGGGATAGGAATCCCCATGCTCTCCAAGTGACCCCTCAAACGCACTAGCCTGACTCAACTGTGGAGTTCAGGTGGACACTGCTTCCCTTCTCCCTCACGACAGCCAGGGATCAAGGAACTGAACTTGGGGAGGAAGCAAATAAAGGCATGCTTCCCTTTCCCCCCTGCTCCCACTCAGCAGAAGACAAAGGCTCCTTTCTCAGAGGCAGCTCAGACCTCATCAGTGCCAGCTCTCCATGTTTAAGGGACCAAGGCTGGCAGGGAACAGTTTTCATTAGGCAGCTCTTCCTTTACTGTCCAAAAGCGAAATGCAGACCTCCTTTTGCTATCGACACCCAAGGCTGCCCTCCCTCAGGAGGGAAGGCAGGTCCAACCCCCATCCCAGGCAACTGGAATCTATCAACAGTTTATACATCCCCACTGCAGCCCTCCCTCCCACTCCCCGGGGAAGAACAGGGAGTTCTGATCATCTCTAATACAAATGTAGCAGCTGGCTTTGATTAAACGACTTACGTTTATAACCACTTGACCTGCATATGCAACCCAGAGGAAAGTGAAGCCTCCCCAAGCAACTCTGAACACAAAGGGCAGGGGTCTTACAGCAGAGACAGACACACTGGTTTAGCGAAAGACATTTCAGTGCCTGGTTCTTTAATTAGAAAATTGCTGCCTGCTCATCCATAGCAGCACAGCAGCAGTCTCCATGCAGAAAGTGATATTTAGAGGCTGATTCATCACCGTATTTGTCATCATTTCCACCTGCCGAGAATAAAACAAGCCCAGTGATATGAACTAGACAAGAAGCCAGGCCTAGTTGCAGCTCCCAGGCACAGGACCCGAAGGACACACGCCCTAGTAAGAGGCTGAGCAGTTTATTTGCAGTCAGAAACCCTCATCAACTCACAATGCATCACTACATCACACCAGGCATTTTTCATCCCCCAGCACACCGAGTGGGGCTAACCCTTCGGATCACGTTCTTACCAAAGCCATTCACCTATTCTTTCCCTTTTCAAAGTAATCAGCAAAGGCAGTTATCTACCTTTGTCTTGCACAGGAAGCAACACACTGTTGACAATGATAATTGCAGCTGGGACAGTTCTGTCCACTTAGATTGTGGCCCACTGAAGCTGAGAGACACCACGGCACGGTGCTAGAATTCCTAATACTCAAGATTTTTCAAGCAACTCTACAGAGCAAGTCCATGCTCCTATCAGTGATGCTCCACACACTACTATACTTTTGACCAGGAGTACTCTAGCCATTCACAAGTCAAACAATTTTACAAATAATACGGTAACTGGCATGTTCAATGTAAAAACATCTAAAAAAAAGCAAACCAAAATACATTCCTGCTTTGCAGGCTTAATAACTGAATCCTGGAGAAGTTTACTCGAAGTTAGAAGGAACCAGCACCTGAGCTGCAGCTTCAGGTCCACAGCTCCTGTTGCTATGCTCAGAAAAGAAATAGCTTTTTTTCTTGCAACCAGGAGAGATGCACGAAAACCTCTGCCACACTCCTTAAGGAAACTGATCGTGGCCCCCCCACAAACATCCCAAAGTCCAAATCTTGGAACTAACCCATCACACCCTTGATTGCAACCGCCACAGCAAGACAAAAAAAGGTCAAATTCATTCAAGTGTTTGTTGAACTTCTGCTGAGCCAGGGCTTCAAGCATAGACGTTACTCCTTGTACATCAGTAAAGCCACATTCACATCAATTCATAAATGCTCAGCAGTGCTGACGCCACAGGAAGCCCAGATCAAGGGTAGTTTCAGCTTGTGTCACCAGCTGCAGACAGCGCTCAGAAGGTTCATCTGTAACACCCGGTGAACTGAAGGCCTTATATCATCAGATGCCCAAAACTCTAGTCACAGAGCTGAGCTACTCACCTCGTCGTCCTTGTACCAGGAGAGGTTCTCTGCTGTCAGGACAAACCAATACTCCTTGGAGCCACCCTTCATAATCCCAATGTTGTTGATGGTGAGCCAGCCCTTTCGGATGACCTAAGGGGGTGGAAGCAGCGTGCATTAACAAGGGCCCTAAAAACCTGGCCTTAGGCGACAGGAAAGATCAGAGGGTATTCCCTACACACAGAGTAGTATGGAAAGACAAGGAACACCATGCTCTCTGCTGCTGCCAGAAGAGCCCCCCACTCAACTGGCCAGTGAAGGTCTTTGCCTCAAAAGGGCCAGGAATAGTATAAAAAGGGCGCAGGAAGGAACCTGGCAGTGCTGTGCATTATACCCTCTGCCAAGAGGAAAGAGATACAGGACTGCATCGAGAGTGGCTCAGACACTGGCACAACCTACAAGCACCAGATCACAGCAACACACCCAGAAAAGGCCATGCCTAGAGTAAACCAGGACAACAGCACACCTTTCAGCACACCACACACGTGGAGCGCTTCACTCAGCTTAGGGATGGGGGGAACCAGTTCAAGAGAAGACTGGCAAGCAACCCAGGAAGAACTGTGTTTAGTGAAAGGAGACACTAAGTATAACAGAACAAAATGGTGCATCTGGACTTCAGCACACCCAGGTATTTGAGTAGACGTATTAATTTAGGGCAAACCATGTTACCAGTCTGTAAAGAAGCCAGGTTGTTACTCTCGAGGGAACTCCAATTCACCAAGTGCTGGTTTAGAGCCTCACACATGCAGTAATCCAATGTAAGTATGCGTCATCCTAAATGCATTAGCTTTTTTAGGTATTACTGCACTGTTAACACCCAAAAACATCTGCATGCACGTGTGTGTAGCTTGTATGGATATGCTTGCTGAA
The DNA here is from genome assembly GCF_017639655.2 of Falco naumanni. NCBI lineage: Eukaryota > Metazoa > Chordata > Aves > Falconiformes > Falconidae > Falco > Falco naumanni. The sequence continues at coordinate 928,924 of NC_054062.1, read as the reverse complement.
AACGACCTGGCATTGAAAAACCATGCGACTGCACTGCATATTAGCAAGTTGTACTGTGTGAACAGCCTACCACAGAGGTACACAATCATTTTAATTGGCAGTTTACCCTATAAAGGTAAATGTAGGAGCACTGGATCTTCACCTCGTACCTACTGTTAAGCTGAAGATAGCCCTGTTTTCTCCGTGGGCAGGAGGGGGCAGCGAAACAGAGCCACGCATCCTTGGATCGCTGCTTTTTATCTCCACCCACCCACAAGATGTACCAGCATTTCTGAATTTTTCCTCAACACACCACCTTTTCACCTAACTTCTGCTTCACCTGTGTCTAGTGCCAGCTGCCCTCCTCTCCCCATTCAGCAGCAGAGGGAATAATTTGTTTATGCACTGTCCTTGCCTTCCCAGATGCAACATTAATGTTCATTAGCACACCCTGCTGAGTGGCCTTCTACTCACCAGGATCTCATCCTGCAAAGGGGAACCATAGCAACAGCAGCAGAGCAGGAGAGGAGCAAAGAGAGGAGAGATTGTTACTAGGAAAGCTGGAGCAGGAGAAGAGAGGCTCAAAAATAGAAGAAATTGGAAGCTGGTACCAAATCTTTTACCCCAGGTGTTAACAAAAGCAACCCCCATCCCGAAACAAAGTCTGCTAATGGGAAAGCCAAAGCGCTTTACAGGTAGATCCAGAGTTTGCCCTTTGCACTCTTTTATGCTCAGGACTTCTGTAAGGTATCCTTCAGAGGATGGGGTTCCCTACAGCTGCTCCAATATCCCATGAAATGGATGGATGGCCAGCCCAGCTTGCTGACCTACCTGCCTGCCATCAGTACTGGAGCAGTCTGCATGTCTGCGTGCAGGGAAAGGCAGTCAAACACGTTACAAAGAGGAAGGTCAGGAGTGAATGTCTTTAAACAGACTAAGCAAAAGCCTTTGCTTCCATTCTCTGTGAAGCTGCTTGTAAGGCTTTGTTTCTACAAGATCTTCTAGCCTAGACAGCCTTGTCACATCCCCAGCAAGTCTGGGTGTGAGTGTCATTAGATCCTTTTTTCATTGTATGTACGTTCCTTACAGTTCCTGAAGGAACAAGGGAACTCCTCCCCTCCACCGCTGCCTTCTCCCATGGGTGCATTCATACATACCCAGCGCAACCACAGCTATAATCACCCTTTGTCACCCTGTACAGAGGTTTAAGTATTCCCAGTGAAGTCTTCAAGAAGAGAGTCCACAAACTCCCTTGAAATCCCTTTCCAGAAAGTAGATACCACTGATGGGAAAGATAACTAGAAAAGGCAATTCCCTACTGTAACAGTTCAGACCCAGTGTTCTGCACCCTTCACCTCAGCAGAAGAGTGAGCACAGCTAGCGAAGGGGCTGAACAAACAGGGATTTACACAACATCAGCAGAGGTTTCTACCAGGAAAAACAAGACCAGATCTTGATTTTCAAGCACCTGTTTCCCTCTCCAACACTTTCCCTCCCTTGCTGCTACATGCTCAGTTCTTCCTGACTGCAGCAAGCCTAAAACACTATCCTCCAAGTATAAACAGAGTTTGAGGAGTAAACAAAAAAAAAAAAAACCAACACCAAACTTGGAGCACTGCTGCATCTAGACCAGCACTTGTCCACCTGGTAGCATCCAGGTAGCAAACATCCTTCTTGCAGCAGTGAAGGAGATGGAACTCGGCCTACCTGGTTGCCAGCTGCCTTCTTCTTGCTCATCTGGCTGCTCCTCTGCTGAGCACTGCAAACAACAGCAGAGACATTCAAAAGGCCTCAGGCTTTTCTCGATCACCTGAATCCTGCTCCCATCAGATGCTGCTACAGAGAGCTCATGCCCCTCACTGCTGCCTTCCAAGTCTGGATAACCCAACCCGTTTCCATCTGCTCTTTCAGCCTGGTCAACTCATCTTCTCACTCCCACCTGAACCACACATAGGTCACTAACGTTCCACAGTTTCTGCTTTTTCCATCCCCCAACACAACCCTAGTACTCTAACTCCCCCTTCTACACACCCTCCCTCCCCCGCCTCGCAATACAGAGCCACTGAAAAGCAACACAGAGCTGAACCACCCTTTGAGAAGACAGCATTTGCACCAGGGCCTTTGCAACCCATCTACTGGAGCAGCCATAGGACAGAGCCACAGGAGAACACATGCAGACAGGACGTGGGTGCTTACTTGGCAAAGCCAATGAAATCCTCATGGTTTGTGTTCATGTAAGCCAGCTCGATGTCTATTAGAAGCATGACCTGCCAACAGAGGCACAGACAGAGCAAGACAGATGTTAGTAATTGACACTGCTAGTGGCCAGGGGCAGACAGAGCCCTGCACGTTGTTCATCTGGTCAGTCCTCTGCAGCCAGACACCCCTTGGCCCCTCTAGCTTAGGCTGTCCCTCCAAAGGTGTCCCCCATCCCACCCAGTCTCCCCTCTTACACACGCTCCTGACCCCTACCTGATCTTTGGTCCTGCCTTCTCTCTCACGGATGTGAGTAGTAACAATCCTCTCCATCTCCTCACGCAGATGAGGGTACTGGCTGAGCTGCGGGACAGAGAAAACACGTGCACATGGGAAAAGGAGGTATAAAGGGGGGGAGCAGCCCCCCACACGCATGCATGCATATATACACCCTGCAATCAGATATTTTCAAGGGAAGTTCTAGAAAGCTGGACTTGCAGACAGATTTTTCCAAGTTCCTGGAGGTCTGCTGGGGGCAAAGTTTATTCCCTCTTGCCTTGGGCTTCAGAGAAAAGCCTTTTTCACTCTTGCAGCAACCTTTCTGCCTCACCAGAGACCTGCTCCAAACCTACCACATTCTTCCTGGAACGAGGCTCTTGACAAACCCCAGATGTAAACATGTTGCTTGTTGGGAGTTTTTCTTTGTGAAAAATTTCTCTAGATGTTCAGCATCTCATTCTAGTAGGCTAAGTAGGTGAATGGCCTGTTGCTACAACCAGCTAAATCCTATGGGAAGTCTCCCTGGGAAGTGGATTTCAATCCCCATTTGTTGAGGCACTAAGTGGAAACATCTGGTCGTCTCCAGCAACATCTGCAGGCAGAGACAGAGGATGTGACCAACTCAAGGGTACGTGTCTTCAAGAAACACTGTGCTCTGGGCATCCAGCTGCTTCTACCCGCTCTGCGCCGGGGCAGGATTACATAGCCCAGGTCTACACTCACATCACACCTACACCACACTTTTTGCCACATTACTGAGGGAATCTCTCCCTGCCCAGAAAAGCAGAAGGCCTTTACTAGCTGTGGTTCAAAAGAAGAATATCTACAGAAATCATACATGAGAAACACTTCCAAAATCAGCACCATTAAAGCTGCACAGTTTCACACAGCACCTATGTACTTGCCAGGATTCGTAAGTCTCTAGTAACCGTGTGCTCCTCAGATCAGGCCCAGCACAGTCAAATGAAATTAACCCTACAGACCCAGGATCTAGCTCTCTCTTCCCCACTTCACCTATACTCTGTGAAACAATTCCCATCCCCCCCCTTTTTTTTAATATTACCTCCAATTTGACTAAAATATCAAACAGCATTTCCTGATATCAATCTTTTATATGTTTTTACACATGCTCTTGAGGGGATATAAATCTCATTTGCCTATGATCTGTACTGCATTTGTTTTGTTTCTCCAGTTTACAAAAGCTTCTTAAACTGGTTTGGCCTTTTGTTCTGTATACATAAGCAATTATAACATGCTAGAAGGAACTGTCTCAAAGCGTGCAGCATCACTACTGGAAGCCTCCATTAGATTCCATGCTAATCAGCAACAATATTTAACTTCTCACTACAAATAGTCTCAAATCTTTCAGCACGCTTGCAGTCAAGCAAGTTGCAATCACCTGGAACTGGAATTGAGGGCTAGTTTTGGCACTGCCTGTTTTCACATGTGGTTTGTTTTGAACACCAATGACCCTACAAAGGCAGGAAAAAGCAAGTGAAACCAGTGTTCCCCACCACCATCTTGTCTTGAATGCACAAACTGGGTATTCTCCACGATCTTTATGGTTCAGACAGCTGGTTGCTTCAGAGACACACAGGCAAAGCTCCCCATTTCCTTTGGGGGGTTGGCAGAGGATTGATGGGCAAGTTATGTCAGACAAAACCAGAAATTGGAAAACCTCTAAGCAAGCCTCAGCTTCTTTGCTTCAAATAATAATAAAAAAAAACAAAAAAAAACACCACAAAAAACCCCAACAACAGTCAAACAAAAACCCCCACACCAAACCCCCCACCCCTGCCACCCCCCACCATACCCATCAGTACAAATGCATACAAAGTGTAAAACAAGTTGTGGTTTATTCAGAACCCAGGTCATCCAGCAACGTTCATGTGCAAAAATAAATTGACAGCATCAGTCCCCATGCGGAAGCTTCCAACCCCAAGCATGCACAGGAGAAGCGAGGGTAGCCAAGGAAAGAGGACACAGACAAGCCACAGGATGTCATACCACCAGGGAACATGCAATAGGGCATAGAGGGGCAAGGAGTTATCCCCAGCAGTACAAACAGCACCCAGAAATGCCATGACTCTGAAAGACAGGAGAGCAGGCGACCCTTTGAGGGGTTAAGTCTGTCAGTCTGTGATCACATCCCAGCTCAAGGGGTTTTTCAATCCTGTTTTAGCTGCATTTACCTGTTTAATCACAATACAAGTTTACAGCCCTCTTTGAAAGCCAATTTGCCCCAACGCTCCATAGTTCCCCACTGCAGATTCCAGGAGTCCTTGCCAGCACAAAGATCAACCTTTAGCTGAAGGGTTGCTGACTTGCAAGCCCTTCCTGCACTTGTGAGATGCTGCAATGCAGACTGGCACAGAAGGTTCCTGCTTTTGTGAAAACATTAACTAGAACGTTACCCTCTTAAATGTAAAAAGGGCTTATACACTTTCACCAGCTTCCTGTTGATTTTGGAGCTGCTCTCCATCTAACCAACTGGAAGGAGGTCAGGATCAGGCCAGTCAGAGAACAGCAGCTAACTTCTCTTCAGCCCTCAGCTTTGTCTAATGGTCAAGAAATAATCAACTGCAAATCTTTTTGTACAGGAAAGCTGTACTTCTGCAGACAACAGATGGGTTTGCCACCTTCTATGTTCTTTATTGACAGTCTCATATTATTCCATCTATCCAGCTTTAGCAACTGCACATACAAAGATTTCTTCACCATTTGTGGTGAAATGAAATAATTGTGACAGCACACAAACAATAACACACAATAGTTCAGGACAGCAACAAACCAAGGCTACAGGACTGTTAAGCTAATTCAAGAGGTGTTAGCCCAAGCACTGTTCCTTTCAAGAAGCCTTGCAGACTTCTCCTGAGTTTAAAAGCTTGGGGTTTTGTCTTCTGAAAGACAGCATCAATTCACAACACAGCAAGCTTGGTATGACCTTACAATTAGCATCAGTCCTGAAGCAGCCTTTCCCAAATGCCTCCCCTAATAGCACATGCTCTTGTCCACATCAAGCAGTTTAAGGGCTATAACATGCAAGATAAATATTGTAAGTTAACTTATGCCTCTCTGTATAAGTTACTACCTTATACCATCAAAACCCACCTCAGGCTAGCTGCTATCCTAAAATTGGATATCTATGGCAGTTACCTTCTACTCTTTCAGAGGGAGATACAGGCAAGATTAACCTTCTTACTGCATGTAGACATTGGACTTTAAATATTACTAAAGCCTTCCTTTTATTTTCCAGTACTACTACTATTAGTATTATATTTTCATTCAGGCAGCTATTTTGCATCTCTTAACATCTCTCTCCCTGGCCTCTCCAGCTTTTATCATTGCCATTGGTCTCCTATAATGTCACTGCTACTATCACCTTCCCTACAGACCTATCTTGGTTGCATCACCGTGGAACCACCCCACAGGGTCCTCCACCATATCACAGATCAAAATCTGCAAAGCAAGTGGGTATCCAGCCACTCTAATGACATGGTCCAATAGGGAAACTGGAATTCCACACCCTTGGAGTTTTCATAATCCTTCTCCCTCCCAACCCAGAGCAGACATCTCTGCCTAGATACAGAAGACAGGGTAAGCAGTCAAAACCATCAGAATGAAAAACCCACAAGAGAAGCAGGCTGGAAAGGAGTTACTCTGCCTCCACAATTTGGCAACAGCAGAACTCTGCAAGAAATAGACCAGGCAGAGCTTGGGGCATGTCAAGGATGTCTCCTTAACAGAGGTGGCAGTGAGCTCTGTGTGCCTAACTACAACCAGACCCTACAAGCTCAGCTCCTGCCTTCGCTCTGAACTCACATCAGTTCCTATCTTTCTTCCCTCTCAATTTACGGGTATACATTGATGAGTCTGGCTGCAACTCTGGAAGAAGGGAATTGTCATTTTCAAGTCCTAAAATAACCCATGAAACAGCCTTTTCCAACTCAGTTTCCAGAACATACTTCTGTTGTGTCACAGACATATGCCTGGCCCCTCACTGGTAAGTTTAACACTAATTGCCACATCTGCCTTTTTTTGGTTTGGGGGTTTTTTTTGTTTGTTTGTTTTGGTTTTGTTGTTGGGTTTTGTTTTGTTTTTTGTTTTTTTTTTTAAGGAGGCATGGGGTGCCCCCTCCTGGAGAAAACCATCCCGGGAAACAAACTCGCTCCTGCCCCAGCCTCTGGGCGGTACTTGACACCCTCCACATCACTGGGGGCAGCTTCCCTCTCCCGCTGCTGCTGCCCTCTGCTAGCCTAAGGCTTCAGCTCCTGTGGTTCACAGCATGCAAGTATCCACGCCACCTCCCACTCAGCACAGTCCATGGAGCAAGAGATCAGCAGGAGAATGATGCAGAGGGTGTAATGCTTGGAAAAAGCTTTTCCCCAAGTCTTTTGGGACAGTAATCTTCTGTTGACTCAGAGTATCTCTTGCAGAACATCCTGCACCTCAAAACTTTTAAACCAACTGTTGTTTTGTATATGCTACTGCTCAACATAGCTCTGCAGACAAGATGAAACCTGCTGACTACTCATGCTGTGGGGGCGTATGAGGTCTTTTTTTCTTTTTCTAGGGTAACTGGATTTTTTTAGGGGGGGGGGGGTCGCATTAAAAAAAAATTAAAAAAACAAAGTTCACAATGTGCAGGCAGTGGCACAGCAAAACGGGGCCTGCAAAGGGTTTGATGCCACTGAGCCAGAGAGAAGAGAAGGGTATGCTAGAGTAATCCACTGGATCCCAGCTGCCTTTCAGGTAAAAAGCCCAACAGCTAATGCCTGCTGCTCTTGATTTACTTTTAAAAGGCTCTTATACCTGCAGGTTGCTGCTCTCCTTTAGATGCATTTTTATATCCATTTTCTTTCGCTAGGTTTGCTGGAGTTCCTGGGGCATGTGTGGAGGAACAGCGTGGAAGTGTGTGGGAAGGGGGTGGGCATTGACCTTTCTTTGCATTTTTTGTTTCTTTACCTTTTCGCTACACTTTCTGATGGTGGATGTGAGCTCACTCACTACCATATCCACACACTTCAGACTCGGCTCCTTCAACTTCTGCACCTGCTTTTTCACTATGGCTTCAAAAGCGAGGTCAGGCGTGAAGAGACCCGTTCTGCATGGCAGGGGCAGGGTGGGAGGAAGCAACGAGGAAGAAGAAAGCAAAGCAGAGAAAGAGCAGGAAGGAGGAAGAAAGAAGGAAGGAAAAGGGAAAAAGAGAGAAAACACAAGGCAAAATGAGAAGTGAGATTTTGGTTCATTGCATTAGTTTATTGAACCAGGTGAGCATTGCTATGGGGCCTGTGCACTGCCAAGTATCAGGAGAGTCTCCAGGCAAATGGAAGTGGCCAAGGGGAATGAGGTAGAAGCAGCTGGGCTAGTGAAACGGTGAGCTGTTAAGAGCAAGATGAATGGATGGAACTCCCCAGGGATCAAGTGATCTCTTCCTTAAAGGAAAGCTTCTTTGAATTTTAAGACAAAGCTGCTTGCCACAGTGAGCCACTGCCTCTCTTCCCACAGGCTCACTGTGCCCCATTTCCCTTTGTCTCAGGCATTCCCCTACCCACCATGGTTCCCTCCCCCCTTCGTGTTTTCCTTATTCCAGCTGCAGGAAACCAGAGCAGGAGCCAAGCTAAGACTTCCAAAGGTCTGTCACTTGCATCTTGCTTTGGCAGAACTGATGTCTCTTAGTTTCAGGGACTCAGACAGACTGTTCCACTTAGACTAGTTCAACTCGCTCACCTTCCCTACAACATTAACTTCCTCGGTGTGAGCAGATGTACCCAGTATTTAGGTCTGCCCCAGCTAACCTGTAGCACCAGACCCAATACAGGCCTGCTGAGGTTTACAAGGAAGTGTTAATTTCCACTGATACTATCTGTGCTGGCTTAAGTGTATTCTCAGCGGCTCTACTACGAAAGAACAGAAAGTCCACAGAAACTGGAGTTACTAAAACATGGCCAAGATTAATCCAATTCAAGCCTACCACACTCAAAGTTTTCAGCACATCATCAACGCTTTAGAGCTTCTACCAGGATGCTCTTTGTTACACAGTCCAAGTTACTAGTTTTAGCACAGGGCATCACTGCTTTGCAAGGGCTTTTAAGGGGCAGTGTCCACTTGACACAAGAAGGGCATACTGCCTTTCTAAAGGTACAGTACACAGCCAAATCCGTGCTGCTGACAGCTAGCAAGCAATCCAGAGCTAGCTATAAATAACCACCACCTCATTTAAATCTGGCGGTCCCCCCTTCACATCTCTGTGGATAACACCTGCAAGACCCCAAGTTACACCAGTACCAAAACATGCTTCAACGCATACTATAGGACCTACAACTAGTCTGTGTTTCAGGCAGCAAAGAGCTGGAATGTTACAGGATTCAGCTTCACCCAAGGGTCTCTCTCCAGGTGCCAGCAATGCCCCCTTTGAGCAAAGGAAGGGCATTTTCAGAGTTAAGTTCACATCCCCTGGCTCACCAGCCATTTCCTCATAATCCAGTTGCCCTGCTAAGCTCAGCATACAGTTACCCCCAGACCTGGGGGTCCCTGCACAACTACAACAACAAAAATCACTCCCTTCTAGTACCCGAGTATCACCTGAATGATGGTATTTTGTTTCTTCAGATACAAAATTGTAACCATGGCTACTAGAGTACTGAAGTCAACCATCAAATTCTTAGCAGCAGAATTTGAGCTAAAATTGAATGCTTTAATCCTGAATGTGTGACATTTCCCCCTAGTCCCTATGGCCTCTTCTCCCTTATTTCCCACTCTGCTGCACCCACCACCTGATCACTTGAGAAACCTGCCACTGTCAGAACAGATAGTCTATTCTGAAGTTGTCAGTAAAAGAGAAAACAAAAAGAAACAATGAAGAAAAGAGGAAATGAAGGGAAAGATGCAAAGAGAAAGAATTAATGGGAGATCTCTGAATGGCAACTGATGGACGGAGAACAAATCAAGAGAAGCTTCAGAGGGCATGAAAGAGGGCCCTTCTGATCCAGTTAGCAGGCAACTCTGGATACTTGGCAGCCCAAGGGCCTGTGCTTACCTGCCGCCAGGCTCTAATGGCAATTTTCTGGGTGCTCCCCACAGCCACACACCCCAAGAGAGGACAGCAGGACAGAGAAAGGAAGCTCCTCCAGCACTCTAGAAACCTGAGCAATCTCTCACTGTACCCACTTCGCTTTCCCAGTCTGTCCAGGGGGGCAAAGCGCGTGCCTGAGCCCTTCTGCGGAGGCTCTCAGCCCTAAGGGCTGGGCATTTCTGCAAGGGTTGGCGAGTATCAGCACTTGGGCACCTTTCCCCATCCCTGCAGATACAGGGTGTCAGACTCTCCAGATACCTCCTGCAACACCCATTTACCTGCACCTGAACAGCCAGTGGCGATTCCAGTCTCCAGTGCCCATACCACCATCCTAACTGAGGTGCCTTCTCACCAGCACCTAGCCCTGCCTGAAGCAGCAAGCCATGGCTGAGAGGAATGGAACAAATCACCTGTCTTGCTGCCTTTCAACCCCAACCTCAGACCACAAAAGCTGCCATATACAAAGGGCAGAATCAAGGCAAGTTCCCTCCCTCGGCCCTAATACCAGCATGGATCCCAAAGGGCAAAACCCAAAGCCCTCTCTCTCCATCAGAGAGAGCGGGAGGACCCCAGAGGTTGATGGACACTTCTAACTTGCTTCTTCTCAGCCATGTGCTGCTCTTCCAGAACAGAAGATGGACGAAGCCAACCAGAAACCAAGCCAAACACCACAGGAACGTTTCCCTGTTACACAGCTCACAGCTGTGACTCCTACAGCCGCTGAAGTTCAGCCCCATACACCGCCCCAGCAGCACCCAAAGGCTGGTTTGAGATTAACACTCATTTCTACAGGAACAGAGGGGACAATTTAAATTCCAGTTTCTGGCTTGGAGAATAAACCCAGATACTAAATGTAAAGTCAAATGGAGCCACATAAGAGAAATACCCTCGGTTTTAGAAGGGATCAGGAGTCATGCTACAGAGGGGTGGCAGGGACATCTCCAGCCCCCCTCGGCTCTAAAAGTCTCAGGGAGAACGGCCACGGTCATGTCCCACAGCACTTCCCTTCCTGTTTGGCTTGTTGGCTGGATCGCCCCAGGCTGGTACCGCTCAGGTCTCGTCATGCTGAGGAGGTGGTTAGAAACACTGAGTGTGGCTGCAGGCAAGTCCCTGTCCAGGTCACAATGCTGCGCCACAGCCAGCGAGCGGGTGGAAGGTGCCAACTCCATGCTGCCTCTGGTTACCTTCTTGGTGCACTGTCTAACAGTATTGATTAACTCCGAAATGACCATGTCCACGCATTTCAGGCAAGGTTCTTTAATCTTCTTCACCTGCTTTTTCACAATGGTCTCAAAGGCCATGTCGGGTGTGAAGAGACCGGTTCTAAATACCCAGGGTGGGGGACAAGACAAGGCAAGAGGGGAAGAAGGGGCAAGGAGAATGTCACAGCGTTACACACACATCTTGGAGCAGGCATCGCCACCACTGAAACCCGGCACGTGGAGCTGGGGAATGTCACATCCCCCAGACAAGCCCTGACTAGAGTCCATGGAAAGTGGGGGGGACACTTGGCACCTCCCAGGAAGGAGGTGCTGAGGGCAAACCAGATCGCAGCTGGACAGCCATGGCCAGGCCACCACTTCCCTCAGCCACCAGACTTAAGAGCAGCCAAGGCTGACCCCTCCGCAGCACACCTGACCTCAGAGTTGTGCAGCACATGGGAGGCCCTTTCTGAAATATTTTCTTAATTCTTAGGACACTAACATGTTTGATACCCTTTATCAAGCTCAGATAGCGACTGAGCAAAAGAAAGGAATGCAAATATGTCTAGGTTAGCATTTGTTCACACCCCAGCATGCAGGAAGGGCTCAGGCAGGCACCAGGCTCTGCTCACCTTCCCATGAGCAGCACAGCTCGGGGTCTCCGGGCTTGCTGACAGCTAGCCTCCGCCGAGGGGAACACAAGCGTGTCTGCTGACTATGTTCTGGAGCCATTGGTATCCTAATGACGGACACCCCAGTGCTCCTCAGATCTCTAGGGGAGGAGGTGCTCAGTACTAACAACCATTTTGAACAACTAACTGTTGTTCAAATATCTGTACTTTTTGTTCAAATAACTTGTTGTTCAATGTACTTGCTGTTCAAATAACCGTACGTGGTTAGTATGGAGGCACAAAGTAAAACCCAACACTTTAGTTTTAACTAAACGAAGTAGTTAGTACAGGCTTGCATCCCTCTTTCTATCCTTTCTTACGTCAAGACACAAGAAAAGAGTGAGCAAACATCTAGTTACCATGGCATTTTTACCTTTTAGGCTTCTGCAACTCTCACATGGGAAGAGAAAGCAAACTGACTTGGATGATTGTCCCTACTCCCAGATTCAAGCCACCAGGGTGGTCCAAGGATATTATCCCTCCCCTTTGGCTGACCTACCGTACCTCTGAAGTCTTCAACTCCATTTGGAAGGTCTAGAGGTATTTACAGAGCTATGCAGCCAATGGTCTGCCTAGTGCGTGATACATGCCTGATACCATGGATGTTCTTGATGGCATAGCTAATCTCCCGTCGCAGCTCCTTCTCATCAAACTCCATCTGCACCAAGAGAGAATTTTATCAGAAATGGTCTGACACTTATTTGCTAAACCCCAGAATACACAACAGCATGCTTTACAGAGTCCCATGCCAGCACTGTCATGTGGCAGATGAGAGATTAGCCCAAGGGTTGGATACAGAGCTCAGCCATAAAGCTTCTATTGCCAATGCAGACATCCTGGACAAATATGAATAGCTAAGGGCCTACGTGTACAGCTGCCAAGCCCCAGCAGCTCTCAAGGGAGCTGCCCTGAGATAAAGGAATAAGACTGAAGTGCTACATTGCTTTCTAAAACTATTTTGCCTCCCGAGATTTAGCATGAGGTCTTGGCATCTGTTTTCTCAGTGAACACCACAAATAGATTTACAATTCACATACAAATATGTATTATCCAATATAGGCAGGCTCTTGTATTGCACTAAAAAAGCTTCAACTTATTCAAATGCAAAAAAAGGAAGGAAAATGCAGAAAATCCAGGAGCGCAGTGATTTAACTCTAGTCTGTTCCAACTGGCATTAAAAGAAGTTTTTCCATACCACTTCTGATCAGGCCATCCTGATCAGTACTTTGCCATCCAAGAAAACTATCATTCAATTAGAATCCCCTTCAACTGTTACGACAGTAGAACAGTTTCTACACTGTTCCCACCATTGACAGGGCACAGACAGAAATAATCCCAGGTGTATCTACATCCTCTTTCCAGCTTCTTGCACATTTATTAGGGCAACTTTGACTCTAGTCTGGTGCTCAGGATCAAGGAAGTACAAGTTTCAGCACCATTCGTACTGTGTGAAAGTCAGTCGAAGTAGTTTTGACACAACATACCTGCAAGAATATTCGCTCATTGATTTACTATTGCTTGTGTTAAAGGAAGTTATTTTGCACATTTAATTTAGCATTTAGGAATTAAGCCAAAGAAATACTGTCATTTAACCAAGAGAAATTTAAGTTCTGTAACAAGGACAGGGACCGAGGGAAAGGTCAGTGCTATGGGAAGGCTCCAATAAGAGACTACATAAAAAAAAAAAGGTAGTAAAAGGAAAAAACATGAAACAAAGTACTCAAAAGGGAAAGACGGATGATGAAAGGTACCAAGAGGAGCAAGACGACAGACAGAAGAGGTAACAGAGAGAAGGCTAGAAGACAAAGCGTATCTCAGCAGCACCGAGAAGCAGTACCTTCACCAGTTCAAAGGGGAAACGCTCATGGAAGATGCGGTTAATCCTTGCTCCTCCTGACAGCTCATAGGTATCAATTTGGTCTCCAGAGCCTTCAATGCGTTTCTCAAAGTCCACGGCAAACTGCTGCACCATCCTGAAAGAAGGCAAAAAACATAAAGTAGAAGTCATGGCTGAGCAGCTGTCTCCATGAAGGAGGGAGGTACGTGCAGCTGAGGCCACTTACTGAAGCAGAGCTTTGGTCTTGCGAGCAGGGTCATCAGGGCGAAAGTTCTTGTACTCCTCCACCTCCTTCTCAATGGAGAGAAGCTGGCTTTGGAGCTTGTTCCGCAGCCCTGGCAGGGTGTCACGGATGTGGTTGGTCAATTGCTGCACAAGAAGGTTGAAGATGATAATAAACCTCTAGGTGGTTACTGGGACGAGTTTGCTACCTCTGCACCACAAAATAGAGGAACGCTCCTCTCTTCTGTGTTCAATCCTTCTGAGTGGTCCTAGTAAAAAGTCTGTCCCAGGACAGATACCAGCTCCCCAGCTCCTACCTACTACATCCCTCTACTCCTGATGTCCATTTTACCTTCTAGTCCAGTACAAAACTCCCATTCATGCAAGGCTGCTGCCTCCAACCCAAGAATCAGCTTCACATGCAGGTATTAGTATTTGCTATTTACACCAGGGTAAAGGCTATTCTATCTTCAGATTAGCAGACCACTGAAACCCAAGGTGGTGGTTAAGCCTTTGTAATGCTACGTGTGACAAAGCAAGGTGGAAGAAGCCAAAGCCACCGATGAGGCTCTAATAAGAGAGTTTCCACAGAGCTCAGCTGTGGAAAACTCCAGTTTGAAGATGAATATTTAAATAAGAGAAAAAAATGAAAAAGTAATTCTTCACTTAAGGGAGTATTTCAAGGGAACAGAGAGGGAAGCAACAATAAATTGTTACTGTCTGAGACAGGAGGTAAGACAGCCTTAGCAGATGGGAAAGTTACTACCATTTAAATCAATCTTTGCAGCTTACTGTTAGGTACAGAGACCACTAGAAATTTAGAAGTTATCTTTTAGCTTAAGCAGAAAGATCTTGCATTCCGATAGCATAAATGCCATGAACCAACTATTGATTTTGCACCAGTGTCACTGATAAAGCAGTGCTGTGCCTTTGGCATGTAAGCTCCATTACTGGCCTTAATGTGTTTCACTATCAGGATTATACAAGTCAGACATGCTTCGCAGGACTTGGCATCAAAGCGCCTTTTACGATGCAGAGGAGGAAGAGTTAACCAATCTTCACAAGCCTCACCGCAGCAAAACAATTTAAAGTATATGAATTTGCTGACCACAATTTTTAGCTTTTCCTGTATTTTTTCCACCTCAGAAGAGCCCTGATGGCTGCCTAATCATTCTTGTGACATAGTGGGCAGCAGTTCTTAACTGTTGACAGTACCTGGTTTAATACTTTCTGCAGGTAGGGGGTTCCCATGCGATCAGCCATGTGTCTGTAGGCTGGGTGCGAAAGAAAAAATTTTCTCTCTGCAGCCAGAGCTGCCTGAATGTCCTTCTTGCCATCAATGTCCTTCTGACTCCTGTTGACTACACCAATGTAACCTAGAAGAGTGGGGTTAGAGATCAGGCGGTTGCAAGGATGAGAACATAAGCAGGACTCTGATTGAGAAGGATAAAGTTACTCAGCCGGCAGCACTGCAAAAAGGGAATTCTAGTGGCAGCACATTATTAGGAACCAACTGGAAGAGTTTAAAACCACGATTTCCTCTGAATAGCCCGGGTTCCGATATTTCAGTATGCAGGACAAAAATGACTATGCAACTGAGAATTAACATATTTATTACTGTTTCCCCTATCACAAAGCATACCCTAGTCTCATTCATTTGAGACTCTTCTGTTAAAGTCCTCAGTATAGGTACTTTGCTACGGCTACACACAGCATGTATGACACTCCAAAATTATTTCATCTGATACACTATGGCAATCTCATCTAGCTAAAAAGACAAGGGGAGTCTCTTAGACAGGAGTTCCATTTTTGCAGCTTGCCTTATTGAAAGAAGTAAGGAAAGAGACAGTAAAGATAAGAACATAAAGCTATGCTTCTGCTAGGACTACATATCAAGGTACAACTACCTAAAAAGGTCCTATTAACAGCGTTACTGTTCCTCAGCTCTTCTCAGTTCCACCTTGGAACAGAGATGGCTTAACCACAAGCTGTAACAGATGTTGCAGGAAAGGGATGCACTGGAGGAAGGGGATGAGGCCAGGACACCTCACACAGGGAAAAATATAGGAAGGAGATCATAGACAAAGCATGAGGAAACATACCTCTACGAAGAGGAAGTAATTTATTTTCTAATACATCTCTTGCATCAGTTCCTTCATCCATAAGATCCAGCTTCGTGATGACTCCAATAGTGCGTTGCCCTATGGAAAACACACACATACTTGATCAAGCAAACTACTCATGTAATCCTTTGTTCAGATTGCCCAACTTGGCTACTTGGGGGCTCCTGAGCTCAAACATTACAGTTCCCATCATGTCTCAGAGGCCATGAGAACAAAACAGACTGCAATCGAGCTCTTCTGAGCTACATCCTGCTGAAACATGCCACAGCAGAGAAGATTTTAGTGCAGATTTTCCTACTTTTCTCCAGGCAGAATGCAGATGAGTAAAGGAAAAAAAATCCTTTACCTCTTCAGAAATGGGGCTCAGACAAAGAAAGAAAAGAGGAATAACAAAAAAATCTATTACAGTAACTGTTAACACTGACTAACACCTCTCAGAAGAACGTGTGTTGCTGAAGATACAACCCAAGACAAGACAGGAGCCCACAGCTACTGGGCTAATTACAATCAAAATGTAAAAGGAAAATCAGGCCACTGTCTAGCAATGTCATGCTAAATTAAGAGGCATTTACCTTGAGGATCCACCTCCTTTGCAATCTTCAGGGCATCAGAATTGGCCAAATCGGAGTTGGCTGGAGATACTGCCAGGATGAGGCAATTCTCTTTGGTGACAAACTGCATGAGCATATCTCTGATCTGAAACTCTATGTCAGGGGGCTGGTCTCCCACTGGGACTTTTGTCATACCCGGTAGATCCACCAAGGTCAGGTTCAGGACTAGACATAGGAAATAGGAGACAGCACAAGGGCGTGTTGAGGTATGAATGTTCTGGTCTATAAGCACCACCTGTATCTTTAGCATCTCCAATATACAATAGCTATAACAGCACACAGAACTTCCTAGTTCCTTTTTATTACCGCTTAGTAAAAACTAGTCGCTAGTTGTTACTAGTTGTGATTGTCAGTGATCTCATCACCCTTCCCTTTAAATCACTTGTTTTCATAATCACGGAAACTGTGCCCTCAAGTCCTTCCACGTATGCTACACTGAAAGGAAAGGGATGACAGTATGGTTTTTTCATTTCATAACAAAGAGTGGAGAGTCAGAAGCGCTGGTTCCACTCAAGAGTTGTCTCCAGTATTGAAGAACTCAGTCCTGCCATCCTTATTCAAGGAAGGCTCCTGTGAAAGTCAGCTGGGCCTTCTCCTGAAGGACTACAACATGCAGCCCTATAACTGTTTAGCTGTTTTTCTGATAGAAAAAATAAAAACTAAAAATCAAGCACAGGTTCTACCTGACCAACTGCTACGTAGCACTGAGCTGCTGCTTTCCAAGAAATGCCCATACAGCTGTTCACATTTAAAGAGCTGGCCAACTTGGGACCATGCTGTTCCCTTGTTTAAGCAGAATTATTCCACCGAGATCGGTACCACATGATGCAGGCACTGCCTCAGAGAGAACTATACAAAGTACACCTTTACATGCAAACATGAAGGCAAGTGCTCCTCAAGAAAGCTACTCTCCCTATCAGTTGTTCTTTGTTCCATTTATTTGCCCAGTAAAGCAGTATCAGAAAGCAGGGAGAGACAACAGCTCTTCACCATAATGCCCACACTGCTGGAAAGGAACAGCCTCAGGACCAAGTTTCAGCACAGACATGAGTTGTTTCAAAGAGAAGTTCTGAAAGCAATCACATACCTCAGCTGGCAGACAAACCTGTTACAGCAGTAATGCTAAGGCTGGCAGTTCGATGGCCCAGGCACATGGAGATTCAAGTCAAACCAAGCACACTCACCATTTCACCTCCATTCTTTCTGTCTTTACTTCGTGACAAAGCAGCAACCTGCCTCATCTATCTCCTGACTCAGATGCTGCGTTGGGACTCACCATGGGGAGAGTAGACTCGAAGATTGATTGGCACAGGGGAAATCCCTTTGTTGGAGCCAGTAACACGATCCGTTTCAGCCTCGATCTCCAAACGGACCTCCTCAAAATCAGTGAATTTCTTTCCTTTGCAGTGTAAGAACTCACCATATTCTATTTAAACAGAAGCAGAGAGTCGTAAGTCGTCACTGAGATCAGAGAAACGCTTAGTGTGACAAAAACATCATGTCTCAAAGTAAAACAAAACAAAAACCAGGGATGAAGTCTGGCAAAGGCCTTTCTCACTATGACCTGGAAGGGTGGCATAGAAGTTACTGCAGTCACATCATCTGGTCAACATCTGAGAGAATTCAGTTGAGCCCAATATCTTCACCAACCAGCCTTTGCCCCAGCAGAGGCATCCTCACTTGTCTTCAACAGTAACCCAGGACCTTCTCTGTTGATACTGAGCCACCTTAGCATGCACCTGCCTGCAGCAACAGTGACTTCTACAGCTACACTGGGAGATACCTTGGTACTCAGGACTTGGACTAGCTCTGTATTAAAGTGCTGGGGGTAAATAAGTATCATTATGTAATGAGATCAGACTCAAGAGAATCTGAAGAAAAACCAAAAAACACAGACCTTCTCTTGACATTGTTTTGAATTGGCTGGTGCCTGGGGGTTCTTGTGCGTCAGTCCTTGACTAGGCTAACCAATCCAAGAACCCTCTCTTTTCAATTTTGAAAGCCTTGTAAAAGTCAAATTGTCTCCTTGCTGTACACAAGGACTGCCATGGAGAGATCACATTCACCTGACAAGAGGAAGAGTACCTTGAAACATTCACTTGCCAACTCATAGATGAGATCTTAACTTATGTTAAGGGGAACGGTAATGAAGATATCCTGCAAGTAAATAGCAACACCAGTGAACTGCACAAAAGACCAGCCACAGAACTCTGTAGACTTTCTTCTCCAGATCCCAGTGGTCTCACACGGGGTTTCAGTACATTAAGTCATCTCAACCCTTTATTTCCACGCTTTGTCAGCAGGGTCATCTGACTTAGGTCTTACCCACTCGTAAGTGTCACAACCGCATAGGCAAAGGAAAATTGTGAGAAGTATACACATGGAGCCTTGCCTAATGAATTAAACCACAAAAACCTAAGCAGCATTTTGCTTCTGAACACTTAATGCATCAGATGTTAGACAGACAGAACTGGAAACCAGCTGCAGGTCATTTTTACTGGGGAAAATTCTTCTTTATTTTTTCCACTCCGACCAAGTAAGACCTTTCTTGACTGAAGACAGCAATCCAGCTGGAGACACAGGGGAGGTAGCTCACATACCTGTGCTGGAGTTGACCAGCTGCAGGACCAGCGGGCGTCTGGTTACAATGCCAGATCCACGTGGCAGAAAGTCCCTGAAATTAAACAGGAAGTTTCAGATGAGTGAATGATCGTTTCCTTCCCTTTTCATGGCTTTTCTGCTTCTATAAGTACGCATGGATTCTAACAGGGAGTCTCAGCCATGGACACAAAAATGTTTAAGGCACTAAAAACCAAGTACTCCTCCTCAAGGAGGGTAAGAGCTTGTTGTTCTGAAGAAGCCTATACTCACAGCACATACCTTCTAATCCTGTCTGTAACAGTTATATAGCCTCTTCAGCCGAAATTCCAAGTTAAACCAACAAGCCCATTTAATACAGCTGTCTGTACTGTGGAAAAAACAATCTTTTTCACCAGAAAGAAAAGAGAAGTTGAAACAGAGCCCAAAAACTAGCGTGCCTCCCTTTGACAAAATGCAATTTCCCAAACTACAACAAAAATCACTCACACCCTGCACTTTCAGGCTTCAGAAGACACCACGTTGTTCCAGCATGCAAACACCATATGATACATCTGAAAGAATAAACAGCAGCCAAAGGCTTGCCTCCACCCAGAGTTTCTCCTGGCTAACTACTCAAGACATAAGTATTGCCAATGCAAAAGCAGCAGCAGTTTCCTTCCATATTCACAAGAAACCTCAATTTCTGTCTGCTTCGAATCACTGCAAAGGAAGAAAGCCTTTCATTATCCTTCTCCAAATGCTGACTTAGCAGCCCACAAGTTCTCCTCTGGTTTTTCTTTTTCCAGATCCAAGTGCTTTGAGCAAAGCTAGGCATGCTCACTGCACCTGCCGATGACCTTGCTAGTCTGTGGTCTGGTTTTCAAGTACTCAGCTGTTCACATGGCTCTTCAAGAGCCACTGAGCAGTTCTGACAATATGATCAATTGCTTCCTTGCCTAGTGCGAGAAGCATTGCTTCAAAACATGGTTCCTACAGCGTGAATATAATTCTTTTTGCTAAAAGAAGTCCCATCTACATTGCTGGGACTCTGGCGCACAAACCTCCCTCCCTTGATAGCTGTAGCAGCAAATAATTTTGCTAATTCAATAGTGACTAACTACTCTGGTAAATGAGAAATCCAGGGCTCTTCATGCTGAGCATCTTGCTTTAGTCCTGCATGAGCCTAACACTGACAAAGGAAATGAAGATAAGGAATAAGCTTTTGTTTCAAACACATCAGGCAAGGACTTGAGCAGTCTTGTTTCGGCTCCTGGTTTGGCCACAATTTTCCTATGTAATCCTATGCAAGTTCTTCTCCTTCTCTGTATTTCCCTTGACTCAGCTACAAAAGCAACCCTCCATCTTTGGGGCTGTCAGAATAACTTGGTAACATCAAAAACTGCAGAGTAGTTTCAAGTGAAGGGAGGGTAAGAAGGCATCCTACAGCCACCTCAAATAAAAGTATCTCCCATAAATTACTAGAGTAAAAGGGCCTCTGGTACAACTCTACCAGTAAAAATAAGATTGTAATTAATTCTCATTTTTTCAGACATATAAAGAGTTAACCAGGGTTTGTCTTTCATTTGTTTTTCAAATAATACAGCTCTAGTTTTTCAATTCCAGTGGGATTAACCCTGGAATCTTTGAGGCATTGCATCATTCTAGCAGCTTTCTGCTGTCTCAGCTCCATTCCTATAGATGTCCATGGTCAATATGTGACAGAGTCCTACCCTAGCCTCAGTTTTTAGCATAACAAATCCATCTGAGCTGCACTGACTTATTTTTAGCTTATTGTATCCGAGAAAAAGGTATCCTATTACTATAGATTCCCTCTCTAGCACACTGAGACAATACTCTAGTTATTGATCTCTAATTTGCAGTATCAAATCCTGCTTTACTGTTGGAAAAGTACCACTTACGTTGACAAGCATGAGCTCTTTAAAAATTAAGACTCCGCTCATGTTGTGCTCCATATTTTCCTGAAGATTTCTGATTTGGCCAAAATCTTGATTTCTACGCTGTCCTTGTCACAGCTACTAAGGCAGAAACTCAGGACAAAGGTAGATGGAAAACCTATGTGGCACCTGGGTTCCATCATTATAAAAAATGACCCGGTTTACCGTGTTAACTGAAGTAGCTCCTGGGCTATTCCAAGTTACAAACCTCTAAGTCCTCATAGAGAACAAGACAACAAAACCATTAGCCAAACCTAAACCAGTCTTAGCACTGCTTTAGTTCTGAGTCCATGATTCACATGGAATCTGATCACTAACATCAAAAAATAAACGGACGTTCTTATCCACAAACTACTGGGAGGTACATGCAGTTCAACTAAGGTTCTCTCTACACTTGACTCTCATCAGGAATTACAGTCAAAAAGCTTTATAAAAACCCACAACCGATGCAGTATCACCTCATTTTATCCACAGTATTCCCTGTCCTTCTTCACTTCCTTTCTTTACAGTCTCTTGGACAAACTCCTTCTTCCTCCTGCTCCAGCTAAGCCTTTCAAATCACAGACACCAAAAAGTACAGGTTAGTGAATTCTGCAGCAAGCTGGCTGGGTGCCAAGGAGGAGGCTGTGTATGGGAGTCTTGCCTGCCCTCTCGCTGGAGAGCTAACAAACTGGTGATGTAAATAAACCACAGCTGAGCATGTGTGACATGGACAACATGCCCAGCACAGTTCTTGAGTCGACTTCGGAGCCAGGAGAAAGACCTACAGGCACACCTATCGCTCCTGAAAGAGCAGCACAAAGTGATGAAATTAAGTCAGAATCATGGAAACAATACATGCGATAAGAACCACCACCTGCCAGGTGACTTGGGCAGACAAGAGTAGAAAGGTTAGATAAACTGGCTTATTCAATTCCAGCACAGGAGGTGTACGGTTAGGTGCAAGGCTAGGGGAGGAACTAGAAAGATGGACTAAGCCTTCAGCGATAACGCGCCGTAAGGCTCCGAGCACTGAACAACAAGGGCAGCCAGGATTCCGCTTGTGAGACCAGGCAGCCTCTAGCATGACATCAAAATCAGCCTCATTACATACATCGCTATACAAGACTTCATGCCTGAAATATGTTATTCATTTAGGTTGAGGGCACCAACCCCCTGTTTTCTTCCTTCACTCTGTATCTAAGAACTGAAGATTACTTTTTTTTTTTGTTGCCTTGTTTTTAACGTGCAGAAGTGGCATGGCAACATTTGATTTCTTATGCTTTTAAGCAGGAATACCACACTACTGCTTCTTCAGACTAGGCTTCATCCAGAAAACACAGCAAATTAGCAGCTAAATCAGAGAGAAATTGTATTCATGGAACATAAATACTTAACCTGCTTGTATCTTTTTCGCTTAGCTATTGTATCAGTATAGGTATCGGTTCCAGCAATGCAATTCCAAGCATTTTATCAGGGTGCGGGAACAAGGCTCCGATCAGCTATGTTCTCCAAACCATCAGTTATTGATAGATGTATTTAAACATCTTTCACACTCATCTTTTATTAACTACAGTTAGAGAGAGGATACTGAGTGAGTACTTGATCGGTGATAGATTTCCTCTTCCAAATGGAGACAACAAAAAGAACAAGGATGCAAATACTGATGGGTCTTGGGCTGAAAAAGTCCAGGCGGGGAAGTGACCTGAAAAAAGTCATGTATTGTTGTATTTCACATTGCTCACTTCTGAAGTGCTTATACATGTGCAACTAGCTACCTCAGGGCAAAGCCAATCACATCATCCCTTCCAGTCTTATTTCTGTTCTAGTATGCAGAGCTGCATTAAAGTACACATTTGGGCCGAAAGCTGCATTAGCAATGCAATAGTAAAAAAAAAAATATATTTGAGGGATGGAAAACAATCTAGCAGTTACTGTAGAGCAACATTCAAACAAAATCCAAATGTGTCAGAAACTTAAAGGCAATCAATGTCATGCAGCAATACATTTACAGTCAGGGCACTGGGGTCTCAGGGTTTCCCTAGGAGTATCGTTAAATTAAAGCCAGACACACCACACATTAGGTAACTTGGAATCCTACAGAACGAAAAAGCGCTGTTAATGACAGAAGAAGCATGTTTGGTCTATAAACAAGTTTCAGAATTCATTAAATGACTTGCCCAGTATAGAGGATTAGAAGTTAAAGGTAACATGGACCAAAGACATTTTCCCCCTAGACTATCTACAAGACACAAAAAAATTGACAAAGTTATTGTATAATTCAACATACATTGTATGGAAAGGGAAGAAAACATTGGTAGATGCAGTCAAAAATGAAAGAGATACACCCACGTGAAAAGCTTGGGACTTCTGAAGAGGCACACATTGAAACTTTTAGACAAGTTTCTTGTGTTTATTCATTGCTACTACGTTTAAGAAAGTGTCACCATCTCCATTAAGAGACTTACATGAGCTGCTTGCTGCAGTGGGGCCACATTTGTTCTTAAAGAACACACAAAATTTACTAGTCAGAAAAATACTTGTTTACTCCTTTGGTTAAGCACTCGATCTGATGTTTTCTTGTTAAACAAGAGATAACTAGATCTTTGGAGAAGGAATTCATCTTCCAGCATCTCAGTGATCATTATGGGCATATTGTGCCTGGTTCACCTGCTTCATTAGAGTAAGTGCTCTCAAACTTGACTTTGAGAAAAATCAAGAGAAAAGTGATTGCATGCGCAAGTCCGTCCCTTTGTGCTTTGCCAGAAGTGGTTAGCTCACTGTTTTGGGTTTGTGCTCCAAGGCTTAGAGGCTCCCTGTAACAGTCACAGTGGCATTTAATTCCAGCAACACTGCATTTGCAGGTAACCTGCCTACGATCTTGTAGCCATGACATTCAGCAGTGGCAACCATAACCTCCTAACACTGAGGGAAGGTAACATACTAATGGCATTCCTACATACCAGCTCCGAATGCAGCTGCTGCTCGATACTCTTCCACTGCAAGTATGTGTACCCTGCATTCCCTCCTTCCATCAAATTTAAGTGGAAAAGCACCTCTGCTGGCTATGTCCTTCGCACTGCACAAAGATACTGTCTACTTTTTTGCAGCTCATCATTTTAGTGAGAGGCCCACGAAGTTTGTCAAAAGATCACTATGTAGTACTGACCAAGAAATTTAATTTCAGCTATAAACACACCCATGAGGGGGGACTGCATTTACACAGATTTTCAGAGAGACACCTGAGAAACTCTTCTTGCTCATACATTCTATAAACCTTAATGTGTCTGGACAAGAAAGCTTACAGAAAAGCCTTCGAGTCAAAGCTTTTTCATGCACAATGTTAGTCTCCACTGAAGTTGAGACAAAAGTCATTGGGAGTCAATAACAGAACCAAGTCCGTAGTAAAGCCTCCTGTTCTGAACTGACAAACCAAATGCTCCCACCACCACTTACTTTCCCTCCTGTCAGAGAAGCTAGAAGGCTTGCAAAGCTGTTTGTAGAGGGCTTTGAAATAAAAATCTAAGCCTAGTCCAAATATACCAATACAGCATCCTTGCAAGTTTATTGTTTGTCAGCCCGTTGAGATTCTTGGATCAGAACACACTAGAGAAGGTAAAGCCTCAATTAAAAAGCCAAACAGCAGCTTATGAAGACATAAAAGTAGTTCCAAAGAACAGGAGAGTGAACGCCACCATCTGATCATTTAACTTCAATTTGATTTCTTATTTAATACCTACAGACAAAAAGAGTATTAAGGGAATTGATTAATTCCCAGTTTGGATTATATTAGTGTCAGAAAATTAAGATTCACACAGCCTCCACAATTTCACATGGCTGTTTCTGTTTTTAAAATCCAGTATTTGTTATTTCCTGTGTTCTAGTAGTGCCCAGGGACAGCAATTCAATCAGAACCGCACAAAGCATGATGCCAATACACAGCAAAAAAAAAAAAAAAAAAAAAAAAAAAAAGCCAAACGGTTCCTGCCTTTATGGATTTTGCTATCTGGTTATACAGTTCTGACCTGCTCCTGCTTAAGCTTAGCACTATCTTCATTTCCTCTGTCAATGCTTATAGCTGATCATTCTTCATTCACACACATCCAGATCAAGAGTTCTTCATTAGCTCATCACAGCACAATGCATTACAAGAATCCCAAGACAATCTAGGGGTATCGGTACCTTTGGCGTATGACTCTTGATCGCTGCACTGATTGGCAACATTCACATCTTCATACAGGCTGCAATCTATGAATGGCTTATATATAAATCTCTCTGAACAGCACAACAGCTACATTTTCAAACACATTCTTACCCCAGCATGTGTCTCAAATGAATCCTTAAAACATAGGCTAACACCTATGCAACACATTAGCCGCAGAATATCTGCAAGACGCAAAGTATTTACTATCAATCTTATTGACTGCTAAAACAAACACCTTAGAAACAGTAGTAGCTTTCCACTTCTTAGACTCGAACTCAAGCCTGGTGCTCCTTTGTAACAGCATCACCTAGTGCTACCAAAAGGTAGAAACCTGATGCAGGAACTACCCTCGAGAGTGCCTTCCTGGTCCGATCCTTCAAGTGACACACAAGTACATGCATAAACAACTCTACAACTCAAGGCAGAGGCAAGAACAAGGACAAATCTGTTCTTACCTCTGCCAGCCAGCAGGTTAACAAGAGGGCTGCATTACAGATTCAGACTTCCCTTTCCTGCTGACCTTGTGGCCTCCAAGAGCTCTTATCTTCCACGAACCAAAGCATTTCTCAAAAAAAGCCACACAGGCCAACATGAACAGCAAACATTTAAAAGCAGGTGCATTATGAACAAAAGCACCCATCACCTTAACTGTTTTTCTCTGCCCTTAGCTTTCATCTTCCTTTCACGCTGCATGATGTGAACTTGGGACATCAGTCCTACAGACTCATAACCACGTGCTAAGTCTCATTCCTAAGTAGCCACACTTTTTCCGTTAAGATTAGCACTTTTAGACTCAGATGTGAAAGCCAGGGGATGCATGCTATTTATCTGACAGTTGCTACAGCATAACAGTGTGCCTAGCCTTGACCCACAGTGAAAGAGTAATTCCATAAGCACTTGGTATAATATCGTTTCTTCGGGTGTAGTTGGTACTGGTCACACAATGGATACATATAGAAATAAAGATCTATTGTAAGTACATCACATTCCAGCATACTGGCAATATTATTGTGCACAATGGTTCATTATTCAAGAATACAATTGTGAAAAAATAAAGACAGGCAATAGTTCATGAGTGTCATCATAATATACATGTTAGCAGAAACAAAAAAAAAATAAAGAGAAGGCTTCCCACTGCCTTGTGCCTTGCGTTCCTATTTACAGTAGCGCAAAGGGAGGTTAACACCATTGTGCTGACTTGGAACACTTACAATTGCTTTGTTACGTAGTACTGGCACTCAAACAGCATCTGCAACACCTAGCTGTTTCTCCCCAGTACAGTTCTCCACATCAGTAACCAAGAAGGGCCAAGCACACCTTGTTTGCTGTACTTAAGTTCCCAGAAACCATCTTACAAACTTCACAGGTGCTGTCTGAGCAGGGCAAAGCACAAATGCTAGCAGCATACTACTGGATAACTTGTCAGAGAGGATAGATAATAAACTGGAAAGTAACTTCTGAAGTTTGCACCTTCTCCTATTCCCCCATCTGCCTTGAGTTCTTCTATTCTTTTGCACAGCACTGCAGTTGATACCACCACAGGTCCCCAGCAAGCATGAGGGCTAATTCTGTCCAAGATGCCTTTATTAAGGTTTTATGCAGAGACTGAGGCACTATGGTCTTCAAACGTGAAAGGACAGCAACTATGCTAATTCACTGCAAGAACAGAAGTGTAGAAATAGGTTGTATTACATGTTCACACACACACCCTGCTCCAGAACTGACATTATGACTCACTGCAATAATCACCTTTGTTTTGTTTCCTCTGCCCCTTTTACAAGGGACCAAGGATGTGTGGTGTTCTGAAGTGCTCCATCTTTTTCCCCCGGACTGTGCTCTCACTTCAAAGTAAGAAAAATTAGTGTATTCATAGTAACATATGAAGTAAATAAAGCCACCTAAGAAATCAACACTTACTGCAAAAGGCAACATTTCAAAACCCATAATGACACCACATCAGAAGCTTTGCCAAAGGAGACTGCCCCCTCCAACAGAATCCACCTCCATAGAAAAGTGCATGGCTGGCTGTTTGAAAGCCTACATGCGGTAAGTTCAGCGAGTCAAATCCAGTTCCTCATGAACAAACATAATGGTGGGGTTTGTTTCACTGACATTTGGGACTACACGATGTGCTGTGGGGAGACAGCAGCTGAATGAATTTCCATCTCAGCCATAGGGCTTGTCTCTTCATCATGGGACAGAGCACAATTACTTGGCCACTGATCCAGGTGTACAGAGGTGACAGACTCCAGCACTATTCCCAGAAATTACCAAGAAGGCGATGCAGGTAGAGCCTAGATCTTCCCTTTCCTACAGAACAGGATAAGGCCTTCTGTTACTGAAATGCATGGTCAAATTTTTGTGCTCTTACGGGTCTCCAGGAGGACCCACGTGCTTCAAACACCAAAAGTGTCAATTGAAAAAGGGTTACCCCCATCAGAACACATTTGTTGAGTCAAGTGTGGGCTGAGGGGGCTCAGACAACTAGAGAGGGGATAGGCCCCGTGCAACCTTCTCCTGCATCACTGATGCTTCAGCTGCAGTAGCCGTGTTTAGACTTCAGCCTGCAGCACCCTTACAAACACTGCTAAAGCAAAAAGGAAGGTGCATAGCAATTTTTACACTAACACTTCCTTAGAAACAGTACTCTCCTCTATGCCTTCCAGAACGTGCTAAATTCTGCTTTCCTGGCTTATCTCTGACTGCACAGACTGGCTCCCAGGAGTCACCGCAGTCAGCGCCTTTCTCATTCACTCCTTCCACATCTCCCTGCCTTGTACCTCATGCAGCCTCCCTCCTGCACATGCCTCTATGCAGGTCTCCGGAAGCAGTGGGATAAGGTAAGTTTTTCTATTTATTTTTGTTTTAATCCTTTGGGCTGATTTTTGTTTCGCACTCGGGGAACATCAAAAGCTTCAGGGTATATCAAAATCTGGAAGACAGCTGTACACATTATGCCAAGTCATGGCTGCACTAGAACCCCTGTGCACAAGTTAATCTGATGCAGAACTACAGAGCTTCACGGCTGTACTGCTTCCACAGGGCAAGAGACATCCAATGAGGTCAGAAGCACTCTTTCACTTTAGCTATTACACTTCTATTCAGTGGCCTGGGGGCCTGCCAGCCCACGGAGTGAAATGGCACAGCCGAGTTTGCCCTAGGGATTTGTGCTGCTGTACGTCTGCAGTAATTCCAAGGAAGCCGCTATACCCTAGCTTTGTGCTTGGTAGACCTTACAGCAAGATCTGGCCTGACTTTCGAGGTGCACAATATATTTTTAGATGACCTGAAAATAAGGCAGAGATGTTGCTGCTTTCTTCTGATGCACCCCTGCAAACCCATAACCAAGGGTTACTGCACCCAACTAACTCATCGGCTGTGCTACTTTGCATAAAGCAAGAATTTCCAACAGAGCTGCACTCCGTCCCTAACTCAGTTTACATAACACGTGCTGAAGTCCCTATATACAAGGGAGGGGAGACAGAAGCCAAGCGAATGGAATTCCTCTCCATTAGAGGTTACACAGCTCCTGTGCTACACCTGTAAGAGGGAAGAAGAGAACAGACAAGGGAATACCTTGGGAAGATGCTTAGACACACAGGCATTACTGTTTTTGCCAGTTTTCCACAGTCTGCTTCCTTCTATCTAGAAATCTAAGCTTTCCTTCTGAGTCACTGCTGGGGCCTAAAGAGGCAAGTACCTTCAGGGCACAAGATCTGAAGGACGGAGGTGCTGGTCAGCCCCTTTTGAAGAATCAGCACTAGGGTTTTGCACAAGGGCACAGGGTCCATTCAAACAGACTCAGTACTACAGACCCCTAGGAATACACAGGGTTAGTACATACCGTTCCTATTTGAACCTGAACAAGGTTTATATTCATGCTCTGAGTCCTCCTCTGGTTTCATGAGATGAACTTTCATTTTAGAAAAAAGGTTTCAAAATCAACACCCCCACTCACAGGACTTCAGGTGCTGTGACCTTCTGAAAGCAGTACAGCAAATGTAACAGGAT
>NC_054061.1:65235533-65292525 GCF_017639655.2 Falco naumanni | reverse complement strand
AATAGGTTGATCTCAGGAGGGGTTGGTTGCTTTAGTTTCTTCTCATTAACAACGTAGGCATACTTAAGCTGTTTATGGTTTGGACTTTGTTTTGAACAAGTATAAATTCCACTGGCTTGGAGGTGGCTCTTCCAGTGACACTCAGAGGATATAGCGCAGGCTTTCATACAGCAGTAGGGGTGAACTATTGCTCTGTTTTGATTGTAGAACTTGAATATGTGTTTAATTTTTCTGAATAGGTTGGCGACCCTTCTGCACCTCTTTCTCTGGCCCAGCTTATTAAGGTATGCTTAGATGTACTTGCTTGTGAAATAGTGTTTGTAAACCTTACACTGTGCTCTCTAGCTGGATAACTGCTGTAATATGAGCAAAACATTAATTGTTAATAATTCAGAGTGTTTCTCCTAACTTTAAAATGTTACTTTGATACTATCCTGTAGAGAGTAGTTCCCAGCTTGGGAAGATGGAAGGGGAGCACCTTACTGGCCTCAGTGTAATGCTGCAGTGTTACCCATCTGCAAGACACAAAGAAGCAGCACTTCAGAAGCTGTTTACCATTTTTCATACGTCCCGCTAATTGTTCATTGGAAACTAACACAATTTTTACAGCAGGATTTAATTGGCTGTAAGTTATGGACATTTCTAGGGCCTTTGCAACAGCCAGAACAGACGTGTTTCTGAAACATGGACAATTGCATGGCTGTTTTTGAATTTCTAGTCATTACAGTTACAGATCCATTCTTTGAATGGTGCGGGACTGCCTGAATTGTGGCATACAGACAGAGGACGACGCAACCTAAGTTTGTTTACATGCAGACTGTGCAAACTGTGCAAGTGCACCTAATTGTTGATAGGACTGTGCCAGTGTTTATGCGAGGCACATCAGCAGACGTGACTGCCTGAAAGCATGTTTTGTAATGGAACTGCTGGTATTTTGTGCTCAGCAACGTGTAACGTTGTCTGGGGAAACAGCTAGTGATTGCACTTGGTGAAGAGGCGTAGTGCTAGCCACAGAAGTGATTAAAAACATAGTCTTTAAAGTTACAAAGACTAGAGACGGCAGGGCCTAACGCAGAGGAGCTAGTTCTTTCCTCTGAAAATGAAGGCCAGAGCTCATTTCCACGAGAAAGAAATCTCTTCCCACTGGGAACGTCTTCCCTCGCTCACTGCAGAAATTTAATTGTGTTAATTAACAATTTGCGGCAGGGTGGGGGGGGGGGGTGTGTGCAGAATTAGTTTGGGAAGCAGCCACCAAAAGACATTGGCCTCCCTCTGGGCTGTCCCTTGGTTCTGTAAAGGCATGTGAAATTTACTCTGAAATGTGGAAATCTGTCCAAGATTTTGAGAAATTCAAAGATTTCAGAAATACGGAGATAGGTAACAAAGCAGCTCCGAACTGTTACCCTGACCTCTTTAGTGCAGGCTGGCACAGGAGGCAATGTGTAGTAAGAACTTTTCTGCTTTGCTATGACTATGTATTGAATGCCATAGTTGAATGTCGGCCTGTTCCTAGGAATGTGTTGTGGGTTTGGGTGTGTTTTGTAAACCATTTGGGTTCAGACAAATCAGTCAAGTGTCTATAAAAGTTCTCTGCAAATGTTACTGGAAATGATTTCATAGATGGCGATCTGGATTATGTTCCTGCGTATATGGAACAGCTATTTAATAACATGTGGAAACTAGTTGGTTGCTTTTGTGAGTGAATGCATGTAAAAAGGAAAACATGAGCAGTTGGTCTGTAGGATAGGTGCTTGAAGTTCCATATAATGTACAGTCACCCCCTTTGACCCTGCTTGTATCTGGACTAGTGTGGAATAGAAACATTTGAAGAAGTACTGTGTAAAAAAAAAACCATCTGGCTTCCATAGTTCGAAGATCTAGTTCTGCGTAAGGTTTATATTACAATTTGCGTGTTAAAAGGACAGTGCCAACTGGAAAAAAAATTGTAGTTCAGTCACTTCCTATGAAGAAGCGAGTGGCGGCGGGGGAGGGGGGCGGAACCGTGCGGTTTGGACTGCCTACAGCACACGATGGTCAGATGTCTGCTGAAAAGAATCTTTTGTCTTGCTGAGGGATTATAGAAAGCTTGATTCCTTTTAATGCTTCTGGGTCTGAAGCTGAATTTCAGCAAGCAAAACCAACTGCCACGACTCTGAAGTTGTGTGTCCTTTTGACGCTGCAGAATGTAAATACTGCTACTTGCACACATCTTTCTCGGTTAAATGTACCGTGGCTAGCTTCTTTGACTAGTCTGGAGCTTAAAGACCAGCTTCAAAATGCTGGCTGGTGGGCTTTTTTCTACACATAGCTTCAGTCCGCTTGGACAAAACTTGGCTTGGCTTCACAAGTCTTTATGTAAGGTACAAAGAGAGCCTATTTGTAGCCTAATGTGTGTGTCAAATAACCATTACCTGTTAAACAGACTGCCAACCTGGCTGAAGCCAATGCTTCCGAAGAGGATAAGATAAAGGCGATGATGATACAGTCCTGCCATGAATACGATCCATCCAAGTAAGTATCAAATGTGGTCTTCAAAGGTTATGGAAAAAGTATGGAGATGTTTCTTTTAAGAAGAGAGACACATGCATACCTTTTCCTTTTTTTCCCCAAACCTTCTAGTTACTTGAGGGAACCCTTGGATCTGCCTCCACCATCATGCAGTTGCTTTTGCTGTGGAAAACCTGGCCACTATGCCAAGAACTGCCCGGTAAATAGGGTAAGACTGGGGCAGGCCTCTGGTGTTACCGAGCTTTTAGGGTTTTTTTACCTTGGCATTTATGTGACAAAGACATGAACACTCCCAATAAGAATTGTTTCTCTCGGGGCGAAATGTTACATGGCAATGTTGCAAAGCCCTTCCAAATTCAAGGGAAACCTGGAATTCTAAATGTGAAACTTTTTTTTCTCTAGGTCACAGACATTAAAGATGTCCATAGATCTTTCTCAGTGAACTTTCATACATATTTGTATCTATTTCAATAGTACTGGAAATTTTCCTGGTTCTAACTCTTTCTAATGACAGTTCAAAGTTGTTGGTATTTCCTCTAAAAACAAGAGGTTTCTGTTGACCCCGTCTATTGAGTATCTGTCAATTTTAACTACAGAAGCCTCTGGCTGAATATTCATGCCGTTTAACATCAGTCCCTGAATGTACATGCAGGAGGGATGAATTCAGCCTTCCTATATAGAAGTGAATGTAAGTTTCCATGGGGGCTGATTCGGAGCCCTGAATTAAGCTCTCACACGTTGCCCAAGGGCTTTGGAGGGGGAACAGGTTTGTGTCTCTGCTCTGAGCGGACGGTGAGCAAAGGGCTATTTCACCCTGAAGGGTCCTGAAGTTAAGCCAAAGAATGACGACTGGGTTCAAAACTCTGCTCAAACCTGTGGTACGTCCTGGCTATGCTCGTTGGGGAAAGCAGGAGTATGAGTCGAGCAGCCATTATGTTAGGTAAAAGGAGGGGATTAAAGGCTTTCGCTGCTTAAAATTATCTCTGAAACGTCATTTTAAGTGTGCGTCTGAAGAGGAGAGATGTCTGCATTTCTGTTCTCAACAGGACAAAAATGCGGAGCCTGTTCGCAGAATTAAAAGGAGCACCGGAATTCCAAGGAGTTTCCTGGTGGAGGTGAAGGATCCCAACACAAAAGGTGCCATGCTGACAAAGGCTGGGAAATATGTGATACCAACTATTAATGCGTAAGTATGGAATTAATCGGGCCGACCAAAATGCGAATGAGAGCAACCATGCGTAAATGTCTGAGTGGCAATGCAGCCGAGGTGGCCAGCCTCTAATTACGAGGGAGGAAGCACCACCGTCGTATCTTAACCTTAAAATCTGCAATACTTTCCCATATTGAAATAGAGTAGTCCTGCTGTTCATGCCCCGGGAAGCTGGCTGACCTTGGGGTATGCTAAGAACCTGTATTTCTGCAAGGCATTTCAGTAGAGTTTCCAGCTGGCATCTTTCTCTCTGAATGCTCGTTTTGCTTCTGGTTTACGTTTCAAAGGCTTCTTGCAAAATTTAACAAATAGCCCTTGGACTGAGATTTCCTCCTCCTCTGACTTTTAGCAAATCTCATGTGTGAAACGGGCTGAAGTGTTCCTGTTGCTATAAACTAAGAAATTACTGCTGTGTGCTGACAAGAGTGGCTGTTGGAAAGTGCACTCGGTAGCACTTCCCTTTTTCTGTCATGGGTCTCCTCTTGTAGAAGCTGTAGCACAGACTTCTTTCATTTACAAAATGAAATTACCTGGGGACGAACTTTACCCTGATCCAGCAATTTACATTTACCCTCTGGCAAAGGAGAGGTGGGATTCCTTTCCCCTGCTCTCTAGCTGTCAAGCAATTATTTTTCTAGTCTGAGCTAATTTCGTCGTTGATCCGACAGATGGGAGAGTTCTGCAGAAGGAAAAATGTTCCCCCCTCCTTCTTTTTCTGATAGTGTGGCTCTAGAGAAGTCATTTAGTGTAAATGCCTACGTTGTAGAAAGCCAATGTGGCGTGAGAAGACTTCCATCTATTATCTTCCTTTGATAAAATCCAAAGCTTGGAAAATTTTTCCTTTCCCATCTTTCACTTTTTTCTTTTTCCTTCCCCACCTGCCCTCCAGGGAAGCTTATGCTAGAGAGAGAAAGGAAAAGCCACCCTTTGTACCAGAGGAGCCCTCCTCCTCCTCCGCGGACAGGCCCGTTCCAAACGAGTTGTTATGTCCCATTTGTAAAGATCCAGCGACGGATGCAGCGCTTATTCCCTGCTGTGGAGCAAGTTACTGTGACGAATGTAAGTGAGTAATGTCGTGTAAGGAGTAAACTCCCCTCCCGTGTTTTTTAATCCAAAACACCACATCGGATCTTCTGAAAGCAGGAATAGGAGATCACCTGTGCTACGCGGTCTGTTTCATACTTCAGTACGCCCGGAGTAGGAAAGGCCTCTTCTCCGTAATGGGGGGGAAAAAAAAAAAAAAAAAAAAAAAAAAGGCGCCACAGAGCTTTTTTCCCTTTCTGTGTATCTAGTCAAATCTTCTTCACATGCGGAAGGTCGAGTACGAGAAGAGTGCATAATTGTGCAGGTGATTACAGTATTAGATGTGGAATGCACGTAGTTTGCCCACAGCTCTTTCTCTCATACACAACTATAGAGCCAGCTCTGGTGACTGACTCTGGTCCGCCACAAACAGGCAGTCGGGCATTTAATCTACATTCTTTGCCACAGGAGTTGGTTAAACCTTCAAAACTCGAACCGACTCACGGCTTTTTGAGATGTGCTTTGTTCATTAGCCTTGATGTTGGTGGCTTCTTGCTGTACTCGGTAGTGGAAAAAAGACTAGTCCAAACATCAGGACACAGCCCGCTCTATGTCTTCAGCTGTTACCACAGGGGAATGTCAAAACTGTATAGCGATTTGCTGCGTACTGGGCATTTTTTACACTACTGACCATTTATAGCTTCATGCTCTCCATTCAAGACCATATCCACCCATTAATCGTCTGTGTGTTCTTATCATTGATGAGAACCCCAAAGATTTCCCTACTTTGGCTGAAACCTATTTTGACGCTTCTAATTACACACAGGTATTAGAACAGCTTTACTGGAATCGGAGGAACATACTTGCCCGGCGTGTCATCAGACAGGTGTTTCTCCTGACGCTTTAGTTGCCAACAACTTCCTGCGCCAGGTAACGTGGTGACTTTCTCATCAACTGTTTGTAAGGAAAGTCTGTTTGTAAAAAGCTGAAAGGGAAGAAATTGTTGACATCTTAAAGAAGGATAAACTGAATAAGGCTGCATGTACTTTTCAAATGCATTGTCTGTTGTTACAGAAGCTGACAACTCTTTAGAGATAATCAGGCAAACTCAGGTCAAACTTTTGTCTAAACATGCTTGCCTGCCTCTCAGATTCGCTGTTAACACCGAAGTCCTTTAACTACAGATACTCTGAGCTACCAGTCCTTAATAGCAGTGTTTCCTGTGATGTGTTCCTATCTCTGTGTGCTGCTTTACTCTAGGCTTGATAGCATGTACAGGATTATACAAGTCATTTTACCCTGTGGAGGCTTTTCTTCATCTATTGTCATCATAATCTGACACTTTGATCTTTTTGTCAATGTTCTTCTGCCTCTAGGCTGTGAACAACTTCCACAGTGGAACCGGCTACACAACAGGGCTCCATAAGGAGACTCAGCAGCAGCAGCGACAGCCGCCGTCACCGCCTGCACGACCACTTGTGACTGTGACACCTGCTGCTCAGGTGACTGCCACCAAACTTTCTAAATCTTCCTCTCTGTCAGTCAGCGGTCTGTTAAGTTTTATTTCAACATATGCTTTTGAAATACAGTATTTATTAGAGCTTATTTTCCAACTGTTTGCATTTATTCACAAGGGCTTTCCGGTCCCTGTAGCAAGACAACCGGCAGTACCATGTCTTCTGGGCCCCCAAGAGCAAAAAATACCCACACCTGGTGAGTGACCGTAACTTTAGAATTTCTTCTAAAAAAATTATCTTCAGATGAACTGAATGGGATTTATTTCTTTTTCCTCTCCCCACTCCAAAAGGTCATCCGATGAGAGCCAGTGCAGTTCGCTCAGCAGGTGGCAGACCAGGCTGGGGACTGTAAGTATTTCACAGAAATTCAGTCTATGACGACTTGTAACCCGTTAAACCAGGCTGTAACACCTACATTACTGCTACAGTAGCTGATTTATAATGAAATGCCTATGCACAGATAGCTGTGGAGAATACAAGTGGCAATTCATTTTTAAGTGGCTCAGCTTGAGTTGGCTCTAACAAAGGGGATCTGTGCTTGCAGTAAAACGATTACAAATCAAACTCCAGTATGTGACCCAAAAGTAGACTCTGAAAAGCAAACGCTTTTGGAGGAAACCGTAAGTATATATCAATATTAAACATAATGACAGGATGAGGTGCAAAGCCACCCTTTCGAATTACTGGCTGGATAGGGCTGAAGAAATTGATTTCCCAATTGAAGTCAGCCTCCAACATTTGATTTTTAATGACTTAGTGATGGAGCAAATTGTTGGAAGAGTCAGTGCTGGTTTTTTGTGACCATTTTGAATTTCTTTAGTCTAGTCATCTCAAATAGCCAAGCTGCTTTCTCTCCGTTGGAGAGAGAGGAATCTGGTTTTGCTGTTATTGCCGTGCCAGTTAGTTCTTCCTTTCGGTATGTATTTGTTATGGATAGATTATAAGTGTGCGTCGTGTTTATAAAATCTTAAAGATAAATCAAAAGAAAACACAGCATCCGTCCCAGAGACACCTAAAATTCTCAGGTTCAGTAAGCAAGGAAAGAACAGTTCAGGGACAAGACCAGGCCAAACAGATCATCGCGAGGCAACAACCTAGGAAGTTTATGGGGAAGAATTGAAAGGAAGTTTGAGAGAAGCTTGGTTAATATCTGTGCAGTACTTTGAAGCTTGGAAGTGTGAAGTAGGAAGTGTATGGAGGAGTGGCAGAGGAGCCGTGGGCACCTGGCACCTGGGAGATGGGAGTCTCCTTTAAGCATGGGCAGCCTCTGCCCACAGTCACAAAGCTGAATGGAGGGGGAGAAGCCTGAGGCAACTGCTTGGGGTGAGGATGTGGAAGGCAAGTGTGAGGATCCAGAAATGAGGGTAGGCTCAAATGGACAGGAAGCTGCCAGAAAAATGCTCAGGTTGAGAACAAGAAGGGCTCGCCACCGTGCTCCCGCTTCATTCACATTCCTCTTTAAAATCAGGGCAGAGCGTGACAGTGACACGCGGGTTTGGGTTTCTCTGGAAGTTCAAATGGAGGACATCCACGTAGCACACGTACCCAGAGGACTCGGGCCCCGACACTGCCATCATCAACAGCAGCCTTTGTACCTGTGCCTCCACCTCCCTTGCATCCTCCCCCACCCCAGGCGCTTCCTTTCCCGCTGGCGGTACCACCACCACCACTACCTCCTCAGTTTCCACCTGGTCAGCCTCCATCTGCTGGGTATACCCCCGCCCCGCTCCAGAATATCCCCCAGCTCCTGCAAACATGTCATCAGCCAACAGCACGGCCAGCGACTCATTCAAATACCCTCCCAGCGACACCAGCACTTTCTTTATAGGATCACAGGGTCATTTAGGTTTAGTTGGAAAAGACCTTTAAGATCATTGAGTCCAGCAGTTAACCTAAACCTACAAAGTCTGCCATTACAGCAGGTCCCTAAGCGCCACCTCTACATTTCTTTTGATACACCCAGGGATGGTGACCCAACCGCTTCCTTGGGCAGCCTGTTCCAACGCTTGACAAACCTTTTGGTGAAGGAATTTTCCCGAATATCCCATCTCAAGCTCCTGTGGCGCAACTTGAGGCCACTTCCTTTCCTCCTATCAATTGTTACCTGGGAAAAAAAGAGACCGACCCCCACCTCACTACAGCTGCCTCTCAGGTAGTTGCAGGGAGTAGTGAGGTCTCCCCTCAGCCTCCTTTTCCCCAGGTTAACCAACCCCAGTTCCCTCAGCTGCTCCTCACAGGACTTGTGCTCCAGAGCCTTCAGCAGCTTTGTTGCTCTTCTCTGGACACGCTGCAGCACCTCGGTGTCTTTCTTGTAGTGAGGGGCCCAAAACCGAACCCAGTGTTGGAGGTGCAGCCTCACCAGGGCTGAGTGCAGAGGGACAATCCCTCCCCTGGTCCTGCTGGCCACCGTCTTTCAGGCAGAAGCCAGGATGCCGTTGGCCTCCCTTGTCTAGGGAGGAGCTTTACGGGAACAACGGAGACTTCAAAAGGAGTAAGTGTTTGGCTCCAGGAAGTTGCACGGGTTTGCGCTTTGGTATTTCGTTAGCACCTTGGACTGCAGTTACACTAAAGCGCATCTGGCAGAAGCAAAAATGGCATCGTGTTTTATCCAACAGACCTTTTCATGGCAGATGGTAAATGTGCAAAACTCAAGCAAGACAAATGGAATTGTAGAACTTTCCCTAAATCCTGGGGGAATTCTAAACTCGTTTTGCTTGACTAGGATGTTCATGTTTGGCATTACATGCAGTAGACATTTTCTCATCTTGGCCGTGTTTTGTATTTTGGTGTCTGTTTGGAATAAATACCCATCTATAATTGTAATAATGGTCAAACTGATTTTAACAGGGAAAAGAAAAAGCCCAGACCCGAAGTGTTCACAAACACTTCTTCTATGGAATTGGTGGCACGTGAGGAGTTTCAGGAGGAGCGCAGGCATTCATTTCCCAGGGAATTGCGTTGCATGTCCCTGACGGAGAAGCAGATTGTCTAGAAGAATCAGGAGGAGTTCCAGTCCACCTCT
Source organism: Falco naumanni (assembly GCF_017639655.2). Taxonomy (NCBI): domain Eukaryota; kingdom Metazoa; phylum Chordata; class Aves; order Falconiformes; family Falconidae; genus Falco; species Falco naumanni. Next base: position 65,283,245 of record NC_054061.1, on the reverse strand, counting down.
CTATCCTGAGGTGGGTTGGATGGTTCAAGGGACGAGCAGTGATGGGAGCTCCACATGTAGGTCCCTAGCTCAAAGATGGCAGGGATTACAGGCGACTGATAGTTATAACTGGGCAGCAGTTGAGAAGGAACGGGTGTCTTTTGCCAAAGCTTCTCTGCAGTGACATCCTTCGCCTCCTGACAGCCCTGAGGAGGCTAGAAACTGGACAGGTGTGGATTCCTGCGCCTCCGTGCTCTGGCTGTAACTGTTACCTCAAAGCACTTTGGAGGAGATACGTGAGAGGAATTGCCTTTGTTGCCTCTGTCATCTAATCTCGCACAGACGGATTGCAACCTGGACTGCAAACTGGTGCCTTTTGCTCAGATTCTGCTGACATCCTTAAATTTTTCTTACAAATTAAAAGATCAGACTTGCGTAAGGAAATCTTAAGTTGGAGGAGGAATGAACATACGTGGAATAACTTGTGAAGAAAAATCTAAAGATAGCTGATGTCTTCTGTCCTCAAAAAGCCCTTGGGCAGGAATCTGAAGAGCTCTCTGTAGTAATGCTGTCAGTATCTTTCCCAGAGTAGTGGCATTCCGTCAGCTTACTGGAGACTGAGTTTAGAAGCTTCTAGCTAGGATTTTTCTTGAAATGCAGTCACTGGCCTTGGTTGGAGCTAGAGGTATGTGCAGGATTTGGCTACCACTGGCTAGAAGTGGGGCATTTTGCATCCTGTACAAATTGCCGAATACGTAGTGAAGTTAAATAGACTAAGCTGGCATTTTCAAATGGAGCTTTACTGCCTCCAGGCTAAACCCTGCTTTCCTGACAGTTGATACTGCGCCGTAGCCATTAAGACTCACTTTTTTTGCATCTTACAAAGCACAAGAGTGGTTTGCGCTGCAGGTGGATGCTGGATAGTGAGACATCTGCATGTCCATGTACCAGCAGAGACCAGTAGACACCCCTGAAATCCATCCATAGCTAGGGTAGTCCACGCGATAGAAGTGAGTGGGAACAGACTTACCCTTCCTGCGTGTTTTTACACTACCACAGCAGCAGCTGTTCTGGCTCGTAAGCAGAAACCTTTACATGCCGCCGTGCTCTTCGGTTTGCAGCAGCGGTATATCAGCAGCTGAAAGAAGCTTTGACATAAGCGTATGGAGAGGAAAAAAACCCCAACCCAAACAAATTTGGGAGAAAAAAGAAAATGGTGTGAGTGATTGTTTTGAATTAACTTCATTCATTTCCTTTGTGTTGCGTTTTGTTTTTTAAGGTCCAGGTCTCCCTGTGCCACTTCCTCTCGCTCTAGAAGTGCGCATACCTACTGCAAGTCAAGATCAGGTCCTTCCCACCCTCGCTGCTGCTCTCGATCATCTAGCCGTGACCCCTCTCACTCCTACCCACGATCACCACCGTATCCAAGAAGAGGCAGAGAGAAGAGTCGGGGCTGTCATTCTAGGTCAAGGTCACGTGGTTATCCCCGCTCGAGGTCAAGGTCGCATGGCTCTCCCCGCTCATGCTAGTGGACTCACCCTTTCTCTCGTCTTCCCTTAACTGAACATTTTTGGAAAAAATACTGCAGATACAGAATTTAAATAAAAGCTATTTTATGAAGCATTACAAAAGATGACAGTGTGCACCTCGCCCGTTACGACTGGACTGCGCCCTTTTTACCTCTTGGCACTGGTTCTACCAGAGGAAGCCCCGTCAGACAGTGAATAAAAGCCAGTTACAAAAGGAACCATCATTAATACCATGGAGGAGTACAACAAGGACAACACTGTGACACCCTGAGATGTCCCCTCCCTGCGCTGTCCCTGCGGTGCGGGCAGCCACCCCCGGCAGCCCCTCAGCCATGGCCACGGTCACACAGAACCTCACTGGGGAGCTCATCCGCATCGTCCAGGGCACCCTCATAGTGACCAGGCAGTACCAAAAGTTTCTGCAAGTAATGATGGCCAAGTGGCAAGAGGTGGTCTGTAGTGGGACACACACCACGCACACCACCACCCCACAGCTGTCTCCCTCCCCCCCGCCAGGAAAGAGGAGCAGCAGGAAAGAGGAGCAGCTCTATCCAGGGCTGCTGGAGCCCAGAGGGTTTCCCCAGGGCCTTAGAGTGGAGCTGCTGGGGACAGATGCACACATGGAGAAGATGGCAGATGGGGACAAAGACCAAGGGGAGGACATGGGGCCAAGCAGAAGCAGCCCTGTGCAGGTGGGCAGAAGGAGCCCAATGGGGATGAGGAAGAGGAGCCCCATGACTCCAGACAGAATCAGCTCCATGGGCCTGGGCAGCACCATCCACGTGGGGCCGGGCAGGAGCACCCCAGCAGACCCCAGTCCCCGGCACCATATCCCCGTGGGCAGGGCACGTGGGCAGGCAGCCTCAGGACCGTGCTGGGCAGGATTGTGCCTGCAGGAGAGCTGCTCCCGCCTGTGGGGCTGCCCAAAGGCTTGGTGGAGATGCCACTGCCGGCTCCATTGTGTCCGTTTCTGCAAGCCCCCGTGGTGGCAGCGCTGCTCCCACAAGAGCAATGGATTCCCCTGCCAGTGAGCGGCTGGTGGGGTGCAGGGCTGGGACCCCCCTGGCCTGCCCCCTCATCTGAAATGTTCAATCTTTCCTCTATCCATGGATCTATCTGTGGAGCTCATCCATCCATCCCGCAGCTGGGGCTGCTTCACCCTCAGTGCCTGAACCCAGTGGGGATGGTCTGGCATTGGGCACTGCTGGCACCCACAGAATGGCAGGTGGGGGTGTCTGGTACCACACTGGTTGTGCTGGCATGTGGGGACCGGGCTGGGCTGGAGAAAGGGGCCAGCAGGAACCTCATGAGGTCCAACAAGTGCCAGCTCCGGCCCCTGGGGAGGACCAAGCCCAGGAGGAACAAGCACAGGCGGGGGCCACCTTGCTGGAAAGAAGCTTGGCAGAGAAGGTCCTGGTGGGCCCCTCAACGAGCTGCCTACTGGGCAGGGGATCTGTGCCCCTTGCAAAGGGGGGAACTAGTATGTAGTGAGACCCCACGGTGAATCCATACACCACAAATAGAAAGTCATGTTATCCCCAGCTTGGCATATTCAAATGGCTAATAAATGGGGTATGGCCTTGGTGCCTTAAACATTTTTGTCCAAACTAGATAACAGAGTTGAAACATGGGAATAAGTCCCCCACCCCATCAGAGCACTCCGCTCAGGAATTGTTCGTGAATGATTTGTTGTGAATCGTGGAATAGAACCATGGTATACCCCAGACTTGCGAACCCTTATTCCAGGCATGTGTCCTTGTTTTCAGGCACCAGGGTTTAAACTGCATAACACGTTTGCAGAACAGGTTTGCAGGTTTGGAGATCCCACGTGTTATGCAAAAACTGCCAATCAAGGAAACACATTGCAATATGCAGTTTTGCTTACCCACAAAACAAAATGAATTTTGTGTGAGAAGGAAAAAAAACATGCTACGACCCATCAACGCGCTCCACCGTTCAATATCCAGCCCCTCAGGGTCCTTTCTGAGCATGTTCAGATGGGAAGATGTACTTTGCACTAACTACTTCCTCAAAATTATTTACATATGCATAAGGCACTTGCATATGTCACTTTGTTCCTGGGGGCCTTTCTTGGGGTCTTTAGAGATCGTTGGTGGTCAACAACCTGGTGAACTTCAGCTGAACTTTCCTGGGGCACCTGTACTCTACGTGTGGTTATAGACCTTCATTTATTCTCTGTGCTGTGTGGTCTTGAAGGCAACACACTGTTACCCTACTAACCTCATCGACTGGTATAGCCCAGGTGCCTCAGAAAGCTTGCCACCCCTTACTGAGCTTATTCAATAGGTCGAGTTAATCACTGCTTTAGCTGCAGCCTCTCCGAGTGATTCTTTATAACTTAGTCCTGTCAGCGAGGAGAAGCATCCAGCTCTGCCACTGAAGGCAGCGGCTTCCAGTCACCAGCGTGCTCCCTACAGGAAGCAATCCCGACTGCCTGGATCTCGCCGCTGAGAGGCTGTATTTAAAAATGAAGTGTTTTCCAGCAAGGGAAAGAAGGCTGGAGCACTCATACTCTGGCTGGTGACTCTCCCAGGCAGCTGCATGTTCCCAGTCCCTCAGCAGGACAGGTGTAGCCAGAGCCCTGCCGGAGTCAGCAGTAAAACACGCTAGCCCTATTCCTGCAGGAACTACAGACGCCAGGGCGGCTCCAGGGGGCTCTGCGAGTCGGGGTGCCCGGTGCCTGTGCCCAGGGCACCTGCCGGCGCCTCTTTCCCTCCTTAGCTCTCAGCTCACCCCCAGGGCTGCCCCGGCCAGGCCTGACTCCAGCTGCCCCGGGGCCTGGCACAGCGGGGGGCTGGAACCTCCCCACAGAACCCCCGGGCAGCCAGCAGGCAGCAGACACCCCTGTGCCAGCCCAAGGGGCATCCCTCGCCCCACGGCCGGCCACAGGTCCCCTCAGCCGGGCCACAGCCCCAGCACAGGCTGCGCCTGCCCAGCCCAACACGGCTGCCAGGAGGCTGAGGGTGGGCAATGGCAGCTCCCAGCATGCCCCGGGAACAACCTGGCCATGGGGCGGCCCCGAGCCTACAGCTCCCAGCATTCCCCGGGAACAACCTGGCCATGGGGCGGCCCTTGGCCTACAGCTCCCAGCATGCCCCGGGAACAACCTGGCCATGGGGCGGCCCCGGGCCTACAGCTCCCAGCATGCCCTGGGAACAACCTGGCCATGGGGCGGCCCCGGGCCTACAGCTCCCAGCATGCCCCGGGAACAACGTGGCCATGGGGCGGTCCCAGGCCTACAGCTCCCAGCATGCCCTGGGAACAACCTGGCCATGGGGCGGCCCCGGGCCTACAGCTCCCAGCATGCCCCGGGAACAACCTGGCCATGGGGCGGCCCCGGGCCTACAGCTCCCAGCATGCCCCGGGAACAATCTGGCCATGGGGCGGCCCCGGGCCTACAGCTCCCAGCATGCCCCGGGAACAACGTGGCCATGGGGCGGTCCCAGGCCTACAGCTCCCAGCATGCCCCGGGAACAACCTGGCCATGGGGCGGCCCCGGGCCTACAGCTCCCAGCATGCCCCGGGAACAACCTGGCCATGGAGTGGTCCTGGGCTTACAGCTCCCAGCATGCCCCGGGAACAACCTGGCCATGGGGCGGCCCCGGGCCTACAGCTCCCAGCATGCCCCGGGAACAACCTGGCCATGGGGCGGCCCCGGGCCTACAGCTCCCAGCATGCCCCGGGAGCAACCTGGCCATGGGGCGGCCCCGGGCCTACAGCTCCCAGCATGCCCCGGGAACAACGTGGCCATGGGGCGGCCCCGGGCCTACAGCTCCCAGCATGCCCCGGGAACAACCTGGCCATGGGGCGGCCCCGGGCCTACAGCTCCCAGCATGCCCCGGGAACAACCTGGCCATGGGGCGGTCCCGGGCCTACAGCTCCCAGCATGCCCCGGGAACAACCTGGCCATGGGGCGGCCCCGGGCCTACAGCTCCCAGCATGCCCCGGGAACAACCTGGCCATGGAGCGGTCCCGGGCCTACAGCTCCCAGCATGCCCCGGGAGCAACCTGGCCATGGGGCGGCCCCGGGCCTACAGCTCCCAGCATGCCCCGGGAACAACCTGGCCATGGGGCGGCCCCGGGCCTACAGCTCCCAGCATGCCCCGGGAACAATCTGGCCCTGGGGCGGCCCCGGGCCTACAGCTCCCAGCATGCCCCGGGAACAACGTGGCCATGGGGCGGTCCCAGGCCTACAGCTCCCAGCATGCCCCGGGAACAACCTGGCCATGGGGCGGCCCCGGGCCTACAGCTCCCAGCATGCCCCGGGAACAACCTGGCCATGGAGTGGTCCTGGGCTTACAGCTCCCAGCATGCCCCGGGAACAACCTGGCCATGGGGCGGCCCCGGGCCTACAGCTCCCAGCATGCCCCGGGAACAACCTGGCCATGAGGCGGCCCCGGGCCTACAGCTCCCAGCATGCCCCGGGAGCAACCTGGCCATGGGGCGGCCCCGGGCCTACAGCTCCCAGCATGCCCCGGGAACAACGTGGCCATGGGGCGGCCCCGGGCCTACAGCTCCCAGCATGCCCCGGGAACAACCTGGCCATGGGGCGGCCCCGGGCCTACAGCTCCCAGCATGCCCCGGGAACAACCTGGCCATGGGGCGGTCCTGGGCCTACAGCTCCCAGCATGCCCCGGGAACAACCTGGCCATGGGGCGGCCCCGGGCCTACAGCTCCCAGCATGCCCCGGGAACAACCTGGCCATGGAGCGGTCCCGGGCCTACAGCTCCCAGCATGCCCCGGGAGCAACCTGGCCATGGGGCGGCCCCGGGCCTACAGCTCCCAGCATGCCCCGGGAACAACCTGGCCATGGAGTGGTCCTGGGCTTACAGCTCCCAGCATGCCCCGGGAACAACCTGGCCATGGGGCGGCCCCGGGGCTACAGCTCCCAGCATGCCCCGGGAACAACCTGGCCATGGGGCGGCCCCGGGCCTACAGCTCCCAGCATGCCCCGGGAACAACCTGGCCATGGGGTAGCCCCAGGACTACAGCTCCCAGCATGCCCCGGGAACAACCTGGCCATGGGGCGGCCCCGGGCCTACAGCTCCCAGCATGCCCCGGGAACAACCTGGCCATGGGGCGGCCCCGGGCCTACAGCTCCCAGCATGCCCTGGGGCACGCCTTCTCCCAGCAGGCCATGGGACATCCCTGCCCTGCAGTCGGGCCCTGGGGGGACACCAGCCCCGACCCCGGGCCCGTTAGGCCCCATGGCCCCTTCCCAGGGCTGCCCAAGCACAGGCCCCGGCCCCGGAGCCCCCGTGGGGCAGGGACGAGGGGAAGGGAGGCACCGAGCGGCAAGGAGAGGTGGGTCAAGGCGGAGGGGTGGCCGGAGAGGGACAGGAGGCGGCCAGAGGGGCAGGGGGAGTGGGAGGGGCTGGGCAGGGATGGGGAAAGGACAGGGACTGGTGAGGAGCGGGCAGAGGGATGGAGCAGGACAGAGACAGAGGGGCAGGGGGGTGCCGCAAGGAATGCAGGATCAGCAGCAGGAGAGAGGGCTAGGGAGAGGAGCGGAGGGGCGGGAAGGGGGACGGAGGCACAGACCAGTACAGGCAGGGCGAGGGGACAGGATCCGTGAGCGGCTTGTGACTTTGGCAGTGGGCGGCAAAGCTGCTTCTGTGGGTCTTTCCTTTCCCCCTCTGCCCTTATCCCCTCCCCACCCTTCCCCTCAGTGAGGCTGTGTCTGTGGTGTGCCTGCTCTGGTGAAAGGAGCTCCTGCACCAGCCTGAGGGCAAAAGAAGAGGGGCAAGGAGCGAGCTGTCGCAGTCCTTAGTTTGCAGGTTTAATGTATCGTCCCTGTTCAGAAAACACAGCGTGTCTGTGTGTCAGTGGTGCCGGCAGATTTTTATTCTTTATAGCAATTTCTTTAAATACCGGGCTTCATGCAGAAGGTTCACACGGTGCTGTGCTTGTAGTAAACAGAATTGCTTTTATGCATGCTGCATTCTGGAGGTGGCAAGTGCCAGGTTAGAGATGAAGATGGAAATGAAAGCAAGTGACGCACACGCAGTGGTGATCCTGCCACAAGCATGCTGTGTATTGACCTGGGAGAACGCTGCAGGGACTCTCAGAAGTCAAGGTTTTCAGTGCTGTTTCTGTGTTTGATACCCAAGGGATGGTTTCCCTCTGCATGCGTTTCTGGGCAGGTATGTGCATGGAACATAGGTGTGTCTCTGTGCCATAAGTGGGACTGATGGCAGCTTTTCATTTCATTCCAACTCAAAAGTAAAGAAAGACCGTACCTGCAAAAGAATTCAAACAGCCGTCTTTGTTTCCCAGAGCGAGCATACAAGCATGGGGGAGCGGTTTACAGGTTCAGAACTTCAGCCAGCTCTGGATGGTAAACCCTCAGGAGAGGAAAGAGAAGCCCCACTTTTTTAACTACAGCTCTGCTTCCCTTAATGTGTCTTCTTGTTAGATTGTGTCGGTAGTCAGATTAAAAGCACATGATTAAACTGTGCTTGTTCATGAAGATATTTGAGGGTTACTTACTGCCTTAAATCCTCTTACGAGTGGGGCACTCTGTTGCCCTGTGGGCAGTACAGTGTCGTGACTGGTAATTTTCCTTTTCTTGCCTAGTGTACGGATGCATTTATGAAGGCAAGTGTTGGGTCTTATTGGCGCCGCACAAGAAACCAACGTGTGAAACCCAGACATTCACTGTTAGAAACAGGAAGAAGCTGTGGGCCCTTGCTTCAGATTCTGCAAAAGATGTACCAAGGCTGAGGAAAGTGGCAAAAAGGGAAGAAATGCCGTAGCATAACTTTGGGATGGCAGGTGAAGTTTCCATCAGTGTTCCTCAAACGTAGCAGCCTCATTTGGTTCGCAGATGTGGTGTTGAACTCAAACTGCGAGACTAGTTTCCTTTATTGCGGGTGGTACTGTAGCGCACGTACCTTTCATGTCCCAAGTGAAGTTGCCAAGGCTCTAGTTAAACTTCCGCAGAACCACCTCAAATTTTCCGTAGTGCGTGATTTCCTTCAACAGTCAAGTCCAGGTCTGTGGCATACAATAACCCCTACCCCATTTGGGATCTGGATGTGATTGATTTTTAATTCAGACTTACCTGCTGTTAGAGATGTTTGGGTTTTGGTCCAAATAGGGAAATGCTGATTGTGTGCATTCTTTTGCTTTTTTCACAGTGTTGTTCCATGTTTAGTCATTTGTTCCTTACAAAAATAATGTATGGGTGTCTATGGAGCTGGAGGTGTTTACGTTCTTGTGGCTGAATGTAGCAGTGGAGCTATCTTGCTGTATTTAAATCAAGAGCAGCATAATGTAACTTCACTTAAAATCTGGTCTTGGTAGGCAGATCCTACCCTGATAAACATTTAAAACAAACAACAAAAAAAAATCTGTGACAAGGTATGGGTGGAGCACCTGAACTGGTGCAAGGCAGCAATTCTCTCGCTGATATCCACACATTGCAGAACTGTTGCCATCACGACCTTGAAATAGTGAGCCATTAACGTTAACTACTAGCAGCTTGTGAACCTCACAGTCAAGGTAGAAAATAATTTCCCACTGCCACCTTTTTTTAATTTTCTTTTATGTTTTAAAGTTTCTGATTTGATACTTTCTGATGTATTTGAAACCTGTGTCATATCCTGCGTAGTTTGTGACAAGTGTGTGGCAGATGGGACTTGTCTGCTTGGAGAGGTGGTGAGATGGAGAGTGGAGAATGGTTTTATGGCACAAGTGTAGAAGTATAAAAAGGGATTAAGAGGCTTGTGTACCTTGCTGCCAGTTCAGTGGCATGAGAATTCCTGTAATGACAAATTCCTTCTGGCTCTGAGGGAATGAACATGCCAGCCTGCTGAGTTTCCAACCAGAGCAACACTAGCAACGGATGTCGTTCCCAAATGGTGAGGTGGTTGTAAGCTTCATCAGTAGTAGAAGCTGTGGAGAAAGTCACGAATCACCTGCCGTTCTGCAAGTCAAGTGCTTGGCTCTTTTGTCACTAGTGTTGATTTAAGGGTGCATTGCTTATAAATAGCACTTGACCTTTGTAATTCTTCATACTGCTAAGTTCTGGGTGCCATCAGAGAACCACTGTGCTGTGAAGGCCCTGTAAACATACGGCGATGTTTGTGTTTATCCATTTTGCCTTCCCTTAGATGATGTTATTTTGTCATTTGAAACCTTAGTGGCAGGATTTGGGGCTTTATCCTGATCAGGCATCTAAGGGCCAGCTCTCGGCTGCAGCTGCAGCAGAAGTATTCAGGTGGTTTGAGCACCAAATGAAACTTCCACTTGGCTGCCATTTTGGCTTTTCCCTTCCTCTTAATTTTTATATTTTAATAAAGAGTATTTGGCTTCCTTACAGAAAAAAACCCCAGTGCTATCCTTGTCCTGTTATGATAAGGCCCTAATCTGGAGGGCAGAAAGCTGAGACCACCAGGAAGATGTTGAGAGGAAGGGGAAGAATGTTAGAGCCATGAGTTGGGTGTTCTGAGATCTGAGGAGATGGAAAAGGTGCCTCCCAGGTAGCTAAAGGGAAGCACAGGAGAGCAGCTGGGAGCCAGAGGTGTGGTGTGGGCATACGGAAGTGCTACGCTGTGGTGTGTTAGGCAAATTACTTTCAGGAACTTTCACATTTGTTGTCATTTCCCAGGCTCCTGAGGTGCAGGAATGCTGGAGGCAAGAAGCTGCCAGCATCAACTACGTGGAGAACGGACACTTCTATCTCCATTTCACTTTCCTCACTTCTGTGTAGCGGTGGCAGGGCAGTACAGACCCTGACCCGGACCCGGACCCTGACCCTGTGAGTACGCAGGCAGCTTGTGTGGCCAGTGCCGGTGTGGTTCTGGCACAGAGGATCAAGCGCTTCATGCTTCAGAGCTGTCAGGCTGACACTCTTCAGCACTCAATGAAGCTCTAAATTACAGCTAAAGGAAGACAGAAGTTTTGCTTCAGAGCTTGATAATGTCGTTCTGATCCATCCTTTTGCTTGTTCAGTGGCTACAGAAGGGAACCACTGCCTTGGTGGGAGCATCCATTGAGTTCTTCATGTGTGATATTAGAGGATCATTGTGTCTGTTTATGCATGAGACCATTCCAGTAGGTGATTTGAAGATGTTCACGTGTGGTACATAAAACCTTTGCCAGTAAAACAGTAAATCCACGCAGTGGGGTCTAAAGCGCACAGATCCAGTGCGATCCTCCAAAGAGCTTTGAAAGTGTCTCCCCAAGGGTACAGACCTGGCTGTTGGTGATTCTGTTGACCTGGCTTTTATAGCAGGTTGCTTGGAGAAGTTGCTATGTCAGAAGTTGTCTTCTGGGGGCAGAATGCTGCAAGTGGTAGGATGTTTAAGGAAGCAAATGAATAACCTTCAGACTTGATTTTACTCTTTTAACAGATTGTACACAAATGGGAGGCCTGAGCAGGCTGCCTTTAGCAGGGGAACGTGACCTGACTGCACAGGAGGCAAGGAACTCTCTTCTCTCGCTGACCATGAGCCCTCAGTTTCAAGGCAGATGTGAAGAGGAATATTTGACCCGTTGGAAATGCAACTTCAGATACGTAACCCAGGTGGGACTGCCATGTGAGCCCTGTGATAGGAGCCGTGTATCCCAACCGTGAACGTAGAGGTTGGGCCCAGTTTTTAGCTTGATTCAGTATGAACTCTGCTGACTGGTTCTGTGATCAAGAGCAGGCAAGTCTGCCCCCTGAGAGGATGTTGTCGTGGGTGGAAGGGTTGAAGTGCAATGACTGCGTCAACAAACAGGTGGTTTGAAAAGTCTTTTGGGAAGGATCTGGTACGCTGGTGTAATGCCTTTTCCCTTTACAAAGGTGTCCAGTAAACACAAGTGTTCCTGCATGTGTCCAGTAGCGCAGAGACCTCTGTACTTTCTTTGGACTGATTGTTGTGTAAGATCTGGGGGTTTTGGGACAGTCCTGAAAACTGTTCAAAAGGTGTCTTGAATGTTGGGTGAAATGGGTCATCACTTCCATAAGCCTCTAGCCTGTAAAGAAGAGCCATGGATGTAAGGAGATTTTCTTTTTTTCCCTTTTTATTGTTACTGGGAGGAAAAGCAGTGATTAACTATTGACCTGTGATACCCCCAGGTGCAGACTGTGCAGTGCATTTGAGGTGGATCACTCCTGTACTGCCAAGACTGAGCCCAGACTCCTCGATGCTTTGCACACTGGCACTGGAAGTCCTTGTGCAGCTGTGGGTACTGGCTTTCTGCGCTGTAGCATGAAAACACTGGGGTTAAGGTTTGCAGAGAAGTAGGAAAAAGTTGATTATTTTGTGCTAGGAAGAGAATGTCCTGTAGTTTTCAAACTTTGCACCTCTCCACTTGGAATTTAAAACCTGCTTTTAACTCTGCTGCTATGTTTCAGTGGGCGGGAAGGTGTCTTGTAGTTAGAGATGATCCGTTCCCTTAAGAAGGATCTTTGCCTTCTGAGCTGAGCTTTCTTGGCTTTACATAAAAGTGCCTCAAGCTGTACAATTTCAGATGGCAGTGAAGGAGTTACATCTATGTGGGGATTTAGAGACAAATCCAAAAGTATGTTGCCGTATCGTTTCAGTATATGAACTTTCTAAACAGGATTCGCTGGGTTTTGAGCAGCAGACCCATTTTGCATGTGCCTACATAAACCCCATTTTCTCAGACAGACACATGCATTATGGTTTGTGATGCAATATTTACTTGATTCGTAAGCCGTACTGTGCAGTGCTCTTCTGGGATTGTCGTAGTCCTTTGAAACGCAGCCCTGTGCATCAAGGGGGCAAGCTGTGTCACCTGCTTTCCCCCACAACAGAGAGCAATGTAACTGTCCTAAGTGCAGGCTGAGCAAAACTAGTTGAGGGCTGCTGTTCAAATCATGGTGGGCCAGGAATTAGCCCATGCTTACTAATAAGTTTAATTGTCCTATGCCACCTGAGGGGCAGGACAGTGTCAGGGCACTTTCAGAGGGAATAAAACTGGATGTGTCTGCTTCTCTCCGAGGGTCCCCTATGTACAAAGCATCCTTCAGCACAATCTGGGTGCTTGGTGTTCTCAAAAGGACCCAAAGGGATGAAGTTCACTCCTGCTGCCTGCGTGACAGCAGGAATTGTGTCTACAGCTGTGCTTCTGCGCACTTCGAAACTGCCTCCGTTTCTTTGCTTAGCCAACCAGAGAAAAAAGCCAAAAAACCCTAAGCTGAGGTGGCAACAGTGTCTTGCTGTCCTCTCTGAAGGAAGTAATTTACCATCATCTCGCAGCTTGTCAAACGTGCACCAAGTGTGAAGAAGAACATGACGTGCACTGTCCTAAGCTCTCAGCAGGTCAGGTTTTGCTGTCCTCTGGAAACTGTCTAGCTCTTCAGTTTTTCTCCACAAAGGACACGTTGTTTGGAGTAGTGATGAGGTGGCCCCCCAGATGCCCCAGCTTTGTTTCTAAGTGCTATTGAAGTATTTTGCCTCCTGAAGAGACTGTGTTCCTCATGAGGAACGGTTACTTCTCAATAAAGTGACCCCCTTTCCCTCTAAAGGGATGGAGCTTGAGACTGTGGAGGTGGAGGTGCCTGGTGAGGGAGGCAGTCAGGCAGGGCCAGTCTGGGGTGCGCAGCTGCGCAGGGCAGTGACGGCCCCCGTGTGCCTGGCGAACGCTTCTCTCGCGGTGTCGCAGGGAGAAGGTGTGAGGGTGCTGGGAGAGAGCCGGCGCCCCTGGGAATGACAGCAGCTAAAGGTGAGGGCTGGCTGCGTGGGCAGCAAAGGGTGACCCAGCCACTCCCTTTGCAAATGCAGTGGAGAGGGAGGGAGCCCCTCCATCAGCGCAGCAACGTCTGCTGGGGCAGGGCCGGAGGCACCGGCGCCCAGGGCAGGGCTGGCAGGGGGTCTGAGAGAGCCACTCCGCCACCCCCTTGCTTACTGACCCTGTGGGGAAATCGCTTTGGGGGCAGCGATTAAAAAGTGCGTGCAAAGTTTTTAGGTCCAATTGGAACACTGAGAAGGGGTTCGGGGCCTTTCTCAGAGCGCCGCACGTTGCATGGTCATGTGTCATACACAGGGTTGGTGACTGGTTTCTCGCTTCTAATGCAAACGCGTACGCATCCTCAGTAGCACTGCTGAAGTGTTTTACGGACTACGCATGCTCCCCAAGCGGGATTTTGGCCTCTTTGGGGCAGAACTATTTCAGTTAGAGGTCCCCATCTCCCACTGCCACCATTATCTTTGTCCTATTTTAAACCCATTTCCTGTTGATGTCAGTGGATCCCAAGACCCGATCAGCTTGTGTTCTCTTGCAGCCAGAACTTTCCCCATTGGAAGTCTTCTTCCTGCGCAACTTAGATAACGGTGCTCTTTTCACTACCTGCTCTTTGTTTCTCACCCCTGCCAAGGCTGCCTCCCTTGATGAGAAGTCCCTTCATTTGTAAATACTTTAGAGAGTGGGTCAGCTCGGTGGAGGTGTCACCTCGACAGAGGGGAAGGTGGAGCCAGAGGGGAAGGTGGAGCGTCAGGTCTCTGCATGTGGCAGGGGCTGCATTAACCCTCATCTCCCGCTGCGCGAATGACCGCAGGCAGAGGCACTGTGCAAGGAACGTCAAACCTTTAATGAATTAAGAAAGACAGATCTGGTAGAGGGCCGGGGCTGCAGTGGGCAGGTGCAGGTCACACGTCAGAGGGATCTGTGCTCCACACCTTCTCTATCAATATATCAACGGCGACTGGGGCAGCGTGGAGCACCTTGTCTCCTGGTGTTCCTCAGGGTTCTGGCTCGCTTGGTGGGCACATAGTCGCTATTGGATGGCCTCTGCTTGCTGCTGCCCCCCTGCTCCCCACTACAGCCCACTGCCGTGGCATCCCTGTGTGGCTTCCCCTCCCAGAGGGTTTTGGAGCTTTTTGCCACCGGGCACACCACCATCTTCTTCCTCTTCTTGGGTGGCATGCTGCCCCATGGGGACATCTCTGGCATCCCGAGGGTGTCAGCCGATGTGGGGCGCTTGGCCTGTTTGCCAGCAGCCTTGCCTGATCTGGGCACCACCCGGCAGGAGGAGATGCCCGGTGGTGGTGGCAAGTGGGTCAGAATGACCCAGGGCTGCCTCTGCAGCACCTCCTCCACCAGCTGGGCCACGCGGGGCGGATGATGCTGGGGTGCAGTCAGGGGGCTGGCCAGGGGACTATTCAGCAGGATCTGCTGAGGACTCTCTGGGAGACCCTTGTGGGGACCCTCTGGGCATCCCTTCAAGGGGCTCTCCTCTGAAGTGTCCATAGGACCCTCCTGAGAGGGCTCCATGGGGCTCTCTGGCAGCCGGGTGGGGAAGACTGCTGCCAGCCCACCCTGCTTGCCTTTGGCGTCCAGCAAGGGGGATGTTGCCACCCTCTGCCAGGAGGGGTTGGTGTCCTCCTGCATTGCGGCCATCACTTGGTCCTTGGGACAGTTGCCCTCCATCATGCACTCCAAAAGGTCAGGGATCCTGTTGAGGGTGGTGGTCAAGACAGGGACATCAGGGACACCACAGTCAGTGTCCTCGCTGTCCTCCAGCCCTGCCGCCAGCGATTGCTCCTTGGAGCAGCCACCCTTTGCCACTTACTCTGGGAACTCCGGGAACTTGTTGAGGAGGGTGGTCAAGCAGGAGCCGCTGAGAACTTCAGGGAGCTCCAGGATGCTGTCGAGCCAGGCGAGCGGGTCACTGCTGTCCATGGCGGACGAATGCTCATCCTGAAACTGCAGATTGTCCTCTGCCAGCTCAGGAAAGGCCTCGTTGAAGGCATCTGGCCCCAGCTCGGGCAGGTCCAGGAGATTCTCTGGGCTTGGCAGGGTGGTCACCACTTCTGAAAAAGCAAACGAAGCCAAGCCACCCCCAGGGTGATGCAAGCCTTCCTTGGTGCAGGTCACCCCCTATGGGCTCTGCCACCCTGCAGACCTCAAAGGTTGGTCCTGCTTCTGCCAGAGAGCATATCCAGGGCGGGCTGGCAGGGGGTGGCAGCAGGGACACCATCCTCACTGGCCACCACGTCGTTGTTAAAGGCCTCCAACAGCTTCTGGGCGCTGCCAGGATGGGTGCGGAGCACAGGGGAGACCTGCACGCGGTGCTGAGCCGCAGGGTGTTGGGGTGGCAGGGGCCCAGCATGGGCAGGGACGTTCAGCACAGTGCAGCCCCTAGGGTAGAGGGGCTGCCCCTGGCCCACGTCCCATGGGCCCAGCCCCACTGGCTGGTGGGGCACAAGTGTCCCCATCACCACTTGCTGTCCCCAGCCATAGGCAGGGGGACAAGGAGCAGGCAGAGGGGGCAGCTGCACACCGCTGGGGAGCTGCAGCACGTGTGGCAGCTGCACGACCTGCCCCGAGTCCCCCAGGGGCCCCTGCACCCCCTGCCAGGTTGCCAGGGCGGGCTGGTGGGTGACAATGTGGAGCTGGGAAGGCCGAACGGTGATCAGCAGCCCCGGGACAGAGGGCAGCACACCAGCAGTGACCGGTGGCGGCATGGTCAGGGTGGTGAAGCTCATGCCGGGCACCTCTGGTCCTGTCGGCAGCTGGAGGGGGAACCTCTCTGTGGGCAGAAGCGAAGGGGGGTGATGGGGTGAGATGCTGGCCGGCACAGCTGGTTGGGGGTTACCCGGAGGGCAGGAGCACCACGAGGAGCGTGCTGCTCTGTGCCGCGGCAGTTGGCCAGCGTGGCGTTTGTTGGGGCAAACAGTGTTCTGGGGTTCCGTCTCCATGGCGATCATTCTGCCAGCACCTGGGTCAGCCAGCGTTGTGACGGTTTGACTTTTAATGACAGAACAACTTCCCAACTCAATGGTTTCCCATGCTGCTGATGCTTTCCTGCCCTCAGTGCTGATCTCCCACCCCCACCATAGTTTCCCATCACAACTGTTTTTTGGTTTGGGAGTTGAGTTTCATGTCAAAGGGGAGTTTTCACCCAAATTTCTGTTGATGTCAGTGGATCCCAAGACCTGGTCAGCTTGTATTCTCTTGCAGCCAGAACTTCCCTCATTTGAAGGCTTCTTTCTGCCTTCTTTCAGCCAGGGCAGGGCTGGGAGGGAGTTTGAGAGAGCCACTCCTCTACTGCCTTGCTTAGGGACCCTGTGGGGAAATTGCTTTGGGGTGGGGGCAATTCGAGAAAAGTGGGACCTCAGAGAAGCAGAGTATTACAGGAAGCTTTTTAGGGTGAGAGACAGCTATGGCTTTCAGGATGGCCGGCATTCACCATCCTAAATGTGTGTTGCCACGGCTCCCTAAGCAGCGCAGCCTGCAACCTCAGCACGTGCTGACAGGGGTAACGGGGGCTGGAGCGGAGTGGAGAGCCCGCGGCCAGGCTCTGTTATGCTCCTGCAGGAAGGGGAACTTGACGGTACCACAGAGCTGATGAGATGTCCACTGCCATGATTTTCCCTTTTATAACAAATTCTACCAGGGACGAGCAATGACGGAAAAGGCAGGACTATGGTTACGCCAGGACTTCACAGTCCCTTGAACTTGTTGTAGTTCCAGCGTACTGGATGGATTGTGCCCGGATTCTTTCTTTTCCAGTGAGTCTGGTGGAAGAGAGGCAGCTCCTGCAACCCACCAGACTCCTTGGAATTTAACTTCTCGTGCTGGCCCTTGGCACTTTGACTCTGGGACTTCCAGTCCCAACTTGGTTAGTGTTGCCCAAATGTTTTTCATTGCATCTGTAACGCTTTCTGGCCCTTCTGCCCCGCTGAGGATGCCATCGATGTATCGATACACTGTGAGGCCAGGTGGAATGGTGACCTGTGCTAAGGCTGTGGCCGGAGCATTGTGAGCGATAGTGGGGCAGTGTTTGTATCCTTGCAGAAAACTGTTTGAAAACATACTGAGTCCCGCTCCAGGCAAAGGCAAGCCAGGCTTTTTCTTGTGCGTGGAGCAGAATCACGAGGAATGCATCTCTAACATGTAAAGCATCTAAAGCTAACCTAACATCTATGCTAACCCTAACGTCCCACAAAAATCACTGGGTAGCTAGGTTACGGACAATGAAAGGAGAGGAAACAGCACTGGGAGAATGAAAATATCCCACTAAGTCAATTTTTTTGTCTACCTATACAGCAGAAGTGTTCTTTCATGTTAAAGTCAGAGTATGTTCTGATTTGCACTGCCCCACTAAATGGTTTTATGCTGGAAAGGTTTACTAAGAAATAATTGTTAGTGTTCTTCCTGGTTATGCACCCACATCTTATAATGAAAAAATTAGATGATAACGTCTTTGCTGTGCTACACTGTTCTATAACTGAGAGTTAGGTTGTGTTTTATTTTAAGCATTCTCAAAAAAATACGGATAGTTACAGCTTTTACTAACAGCACTGCGGCAAATGTGAATTCACAGGTGGGCTTTTGAGCCTCACCTCAGCATGTTTGGTGTAGGAACAAACATTACAAGTACTCTAGTATTTTTGCCAATGCTTTCCTGCACAAATTGTATTAAAAGCATAGATTCTTCTGGTCTTCCATGCAGAAAGTATGGTGAGAATAAATCTGATATTAAAATGACTTCTTCAGATGTCAGAGGTTTATTTAGAAATGTCCACTGCCTGTATTTTTTCTTATTTACTTGCAGCGGGTCGTAAAAACCTGCAGAGAAGATATGCAAAGTATGTCATCCCTATTATTTCCATTCCTGGGTTATGATAGAATTTGGCACAGAATTTTAGATCAGTTGCAAAAAGTAGTGCTGGGCCACGCATATTCAGATTGATCCATGATCCCAGGTAGCTGTATGGGATTTGGTAATTTTCTTTAATAAGTAAAGGAAAACTGCATGTATTGTAGAAATGAGAATTGAGTGAGACAAAGGGCAGGTCCAGTTCCTTTTCGACTACTACACAGAGATATTCTAGCACATCAAATGAAAAGAATTTCTAAAGAAGTAGACCTTTCTGAGCTGGAGAAGAGGTAGATGAAATAGAAAAGATAGAACTAAAATCTGCAGCAAAATATTGCCTCTAAAGGAGGATGTGTTGGGGTTTTTTTCTTTCACGGAAACAAACGAACCATTACTCTGCGATTCTGCAGACTGGAAATTTGCAAAAAGCTGTGTAGTGTGGTTTTCAGTAGTATAAAAAGCAAAAGCTCTTCAGGGTTTCAAGTACATCTTTGCAACAGCTGTTAAAAAAATGCAAGCATGCAGATTGTTCCATTGTATGAAAACACCTTCATTTACTACTTATTTGTCATACAGGGAATAAACTAGCAGTGACGACCGTTGGAAAGTTTTAGATGAATAAAAAAATCCTCCAAACCAGGAAAAAAACTGTGCTATCAGGTAGCTGCAGCTTTGCTGTGTGAGCTTAATATTCACACAGAGACTTTTTCTAAATGTGTCACTTAAGGCAGGGATGGCTTCTAATTCTAAAAAGCCATTTGCCTAGAGCAGTCGCTCATGTGCCACATACAGGATTTTTATGCCAACACTATTAAATTTCCCTAGAAAATTTTCCACCTCCTTCGAGTAAATACAACCGATGTCCCTAACTGTCTCAGTTTCCTATTCCACCATAGGTTGCTGTATTTCAAAGACGAAGTTAACCAACGGCTGGTTACTAACCGAGGGCTCAAACCAATTTTTGCAGCAGTCAGGTAGAGAGTGGCCATTTAGTCTGGACCCACTGAAGTGCCAATGTAAATACAAACAAAATAAGGTCTGTCAAACTTTAGATTCTCTAGCAAAACAATGGAAAGGATATGAAGAACTACGTCTTGTCTACTGTCTGTTTCCCATATGTGTGGTGATCGGCTCCCTGGAAAACAAGAGGCTGGACTGGTCCTGGCTGTGCCCATGAGCTTGCCAGCTGAGTGCTAGGTGGTAGCAAGGAGAGCACCAGAGAAAAGCACAGACCCATTGACCCAGCACCACCGTTCTCATGTTCTTCATGCACGTGAGGCCTGTTAGCCATTGTACTTGTATTTATTCTAACACGGGACATCAGTCAACAGTCACAACACCAGTGGATTACCAGCACTTCTGTCATATGCTTCACGTATAGTGTTAAAGGAGAAATTTACACAGACGTGGGTACCACTGGGTTTGCTTTAATCGCCCCTCAGAGCTGGGCCACCGCCCCAGCGAGTGGCAGAGAGCAAAGGGACACAGCACGGCTTATATACACTTATCAAATCATTAGTCAATGCCCGAGGTTTTTAGAAGTTTCCTTTGGTCTTGTCCATTCTGCAAATCCATCACCTGACCCTGTCCCTGTTGATTCATCTATTTGCTTCCAGTCTCTGCCTCGGTTCCAGCCTCCTCCTCGGATCGTGATCTTCTTTCTGCCTGCTTTAACTCACACACTCCTTCAAGCACGCTTAGTCTTTGAGCAATTCCTATTCACATATACTGATTTTTTTTCTCGGAACACCTGCGTTTCTGCGAGCACCTGTGTGCACAAGTTGATCATCTGTTGTTTCTCTGTTCTCCCAGTGATAACTGGACTGGGTGTTAAACCAGCCTTGGATTAGGGCTATACTGGGGAAGAGGCCTGGTTCTGCCACTTAGCTGCTTTAGCACTTTAAATTTCTGAATTCAAAACACATTTTCTTTAACAAGCAATACCAGAACAATGGAGAACAATTAACAATGCTTTGGTCACTGCTGTGACGAAATAATGACAATTATTATTTCTGGTGTAGGTTGCTGTATGTCATATTTATGAAACTAGGATTTGCCTGAAGAAAAATGTTCCATTTCACACCCACAGATGAGCTCCCTGAGATGAGCATCCACGTTTTAACAAGCCTTTACATCAAAGGCTGTAAACGAGCGTCAGTCTGCACAACCAGCTGGGAATCTTGTGTTGTTCCAGGCACATATTTTTGTCCCATTCAATACCTTGTCTGTGTGATTTGCCTTTTGTCTGTCCTGTGCTTTCCTGCTAAAGATTTATAGGCTTCAGTCTTCTGATACTGCTCCAGCTCCCGCATCTAATGCTCCTTATCTCTATCTGCTCCATCAAAGTGTTGCTGAAACAAAGAAGTCCAAGAGTACCAGGGAGTTGCCTCCCCTTCAGGAGGAAGGGAAGAAAAACAACTTGCCAGATGAAGTGCTGATCCATTTCACCTATGCAAACAGGAAAGGAGTGAAGAAACAATGAGAATGTACGTGAGATGCAAAGACGCAGGATTTCCAGATAATATTTCTGTATTCTGGTGTGTGTCATGTCCGTGTCTCCCCCCCCTCCCCCCCCCACCTTTCCCTTTTTTTTTTTTAAATTCAAATCACTATTCTGTTAACTCTTTTTTTTTTTAGATCAAGCTTTAACGTTCAGATCTGTAACAGCAGGGATCCAATACGCCCTTGCTTTTTGCTCCACAGACAAAAATGCACTACCATTCTAAAACCACACACTTTTCCCATCTGAGAGGCAAACAAAACATCATGGCTATTGGAAAAGAGTAGCATAAAGATAAAAGAGCCTAGGTGATATCAATTTAAGCTATCTATGTTTAGGTTAAAAGAAAACTTAAGGCTAGGAAGAAAAAAAATATTTCACACGTGCATAATAGAATGAGCTTAACTGGAGAACTCTTTAGGGGGACCAATGAACTGAAAACCATTTAAGGAGTGGTCACAACACTTGCTAAAGGGTCCTTTCCAGAAAAAAAAAAAAGTTGTTGAGCAAGTTTTTCACCCAATGAGTTTAAAATTCAATGGAAATAAATGTTCAATCAGAGTGAACATTAGTCACTGGGCATGCCTTTTTATTTTCATTACGTCATCACAACAATACATGCAATAGTTATAAATTTCATGCATTTGCAAACCTGTTTTGATGCTGCTGAGGACACAGTTAACGTTCTAGATTGGGGTGCAAATTTAGTGATGCTGGGTTTGCATTTCTTTTGGACACTGTATTCTTCCAGAAGACATTAATTCTTCTCTTCTGTCTCCAGCAATGTGCTGCTGACAGAGTACAGTAATCGACTCAAAAACAGCAGAAGTTTTCCCTCAGCTTGTGTCTTGGATGGATTGTTTTGAATCACTAAGGAGTTCTACTGTACTACCTGTAAGTAGATGTCCTAGGTTTTCTAGCACAGATCTATACAGTTCTTTAAATATTTCTTTTTATATATATATATATTTCTTATAAAACTTAAACAAGAAGAATGATTTTTAGGGTGTTTGCTGTATAACTATAGTAATGGTCTTTTTCTAGGGGAGACTCGCTCTTTGGTCAGCTCAACCAGTCCTTATTTCAGTCAGTTCCAGCCAGCTCAGCGGTCCTTATGCTCACCAAACACAACAAGCAGTAGCAGGACTGCAAGGCTGGAACAGGGGAAGCGCCAGACTTTCCCTTCAACTGTGGTATCGGACAACTAGTTTGCTGTTGCTGCAGCTCAGACACTTTTCCCCTGGGTTGCGGGACACTCACCCACACATGGTAGTATACTATGACTCCACTACTTGCTTCAGGAGAACGACTTCATAGTCGTTAGCTAGCCAAAACCAAGCTTACTCAGCTTCAACGAGAATGTTGGGCTGTTGTATTAGAGATGGGGGCTCCCAAGCAGCAGTGGCCTTCGGTGCCACAGTCAAAAAGGGCAGGAGAAACTGAAGGGAAGGAAGTACTCAGCAGCCTTTCCCTGACCTGCTATAGGCTAGACTCACCGTTTTACTCAAGAAAGGACAGATGCCCTGGGGATTTAAAAAGCAGCACACCAAATAGAGATTTGACCTCAATCTCCTTCTTCCTAGATTAAAAAATAAATAAATAAATCTGTCTCAGGCATGATAAGAATATGTTAAGGGCAAGGGGTAGAGGGGGAGAATGTCTTACTCTCTTCCCCCCCTCTCCCAGCAGACAGCAACATCATTCTCGCTACAGATGTGTTACCAAATCAACGGCTTTACCTTTGACACACATCCTCAGTTACGGTTAACATGCTATGGCTATGCAGCATTTTATAATATCTGTGTATATGTTACATTCTACAAGCTTAGTGCAAAGTGACAAAAGGAACCCTTGTTTTTTGCATCATCCCACTTTTCATCCAGCCATCATAAAAACTTTTAAGCATTTTGTCCTTGAAGTATTTTCAAAAGCTTAAATGTCCTGATAAATTCATGTGATGCCATCAAGTTGCACTGTGACTTAACTACTGCTTTGCTGTAATCTCCCCCTGGCAATGAGGCACGGATGGCCCATTAGCAATTACAAGGTGCTCTCTGGAAGGCCTTCAAGAAGGAGACCCAACACTGCCTGGGTCTTCATTCACCTATCGGACCCTGCAGAAGGACACAGCAGTCCCAATTAGAAGGCACTACATGATGACTGAAAGGTGGGAAAAACCCTTTTCCTGATGTAATGCGTGTAGAAAATAGAACATGTAATTCTCACCATCCCGCCCATCGCACAGATCTCAGCTTTCTTTCTAGGGCTGGCAATGCTTTAAAACACTGTCTAAAAGTTTATTCATGTTAACCATCTCCTCCTTCAGTAACCTGTCCTTTCAGGTCTGCTTGTCTTAAGAGTAAGACACCAGATGTTTATATACATGGATGAGTTTGTAAAATAAACAGATCTGCAAAATCCTTGCAGGAGCTGTGACATCCTGGTGAGTTCTCCTCAGCCACAGTGAATAAACACCTGCCCCATCCTTCCAGTGACTTTGGCTTTGGGAACTGGTGGGTCTCAGCTGTGTCAAAGTTAGGTACAACAGAGTTACACCCCACTGAATCACATCAACCCTGGGATGTCTCACCAGAGCAATCCCACCTGTTCTGCCTGGATTCTGGTACTGTCTAGAGGATACAGTTCTCCTCAGGTCACACCTGGATGAGATGCTACAGCCCTACACAAGGGTGCATTATTTGAATGCTGGAGGACCTGCGCACCTCACTTTGAGATATATTCCTAATCACAACTTTAACCAAAAGCCTCTGTTAACTTCCTCACTAAACAATATTCCCATTTAACAGTAGTCATAATCCAACAAGGAAAAGGGAGTTTAATGGTACCCACTGCTCCACAGGAGGCAGTTTACTCCATTCATTGCCCAGAATCCTGGTGATTTGAAACATTTGAAAGATGGACAACAGGCTGTGCTACACACCTGGGCTCCTCGTTCTTGCCTACTTGGATTTCCTCAGCTGCCCACCCCTGAGAGCTCTCTCTCCAACTTTATCCTCTTCCTGCCTGGCTGCCCGCCCCTCCCCTCTTCACAGCCGGGTTTTTGCTTTCTGTTTTCTCGTGAGAAGCCTGGCAACCTTTCCATTCAAAAGTACTGTTAGACAGGTAAAGCCACAATGAACCTGAACCAGCTCTGCTCTTAATCAAAGCTAGCTCATCTTCCCTTCTCTCCTCAGAGGAGCTCTTCAGGTGTTTGCACTCTGGAGTGACTGGAGGCACCTGCAGTGGAAATGTGGAAGCAAACAGGTGGCAAGGACCGACCTGCCCAATGGCTACCTTAGCTCTGAAAGGCAGGTCCCTTGGGTGGGTTTGCTCAGTCAGCTGAGCCAGTTCTGGCTGGATCACCGCACAAAGTGCCACGGCCAACCCGCATCAGCCTTACTCTGCACTTGGGCAATGTGGATGACCTTGCTCGTCCCTGCGGCAGCAGGGCCACCTTCAGCAGGTGGAGGCCTTTGTCAGCACGCTGTTTATGGACCTCACATACCTCTGTGGTTTCTGCTTCTGCCCCCGGGGCTGGCAACTCCTCAGCTGATGTGTTGGCCAGACCAGCCACCTCCTCTCCAAAGAGTTCCTCGTGGTGCTGTGTCACCTGCACACAAGCAACCACTGTTGGTTTCCACCTAGGTGACTGAAAAGTGGCCTGAGCAGCCTTTCGCACTCCTGACCCTCGCTTCTGCGCAGAAAGCTGCAGCTGTGGGGCTGCTCTGCCCAGCAGCTCCCCCACAAGCGTTTGCTCAGGAGAGGCAGCAGCCAGGTACCTCTGGGCAGCAACGCTCCGGTGGGGACGGAAGGCTGTAGCGGGCTGGTAAACAGAGCGTAGCTTCCCCATCACCTGCCCCAGGACGTCCAGGGGGAGCGTGTGCCCCTCGGGTGGGCTGAGGAGGTTTGGCCCCACGCAGATGGCCAGGTTGCCGGTCGTAGAATAAATAGCCACAACAGCTGAACTCTCCTGATTTACTATTCTTTTTCTTTGCCCTAGAGTGCACTGCAGTATCTTACAGTGATGTGCCACAGGGATACACCGCAGACTCCCCTCCCCTTATTCCAGCGTGACTCATCCAACATCTGGCTTGCTGGGAAAAGCTGTTTTAAAAGCCATTCTTTTAAAATCCGTAGGATGGAACGCACTAACACTATTTAAAAGGCAAAGAACAGCAGGGCGTAAGGTCTACTCTAACAGACTAGCAATCACTTTTGATTAGGGTATGTAACGGAAATAGGCTTTAGGCTACCAGATCAGATCATTCACTTCTTCCAGAATTTGATACATGACTCTCATCAGAGCTGCTCTAGAGAAACGGATCTCTTAATTCCCATGTAAACTCCAGGCAAACAGTAGCAAAGCACTAATGTCCTGAAAATAAGTTCATTACTTTTTTGTACATAGATGATTACTTTTTTAATGTACACTGTTTCACTGTTGCTAGAAGTACTATATTCCACTTCACATGGCTTGTTTCAGTGACAACCTTGTACCGTAAATTCATATCGTGTACCCCCTTTTTCTTAGGATCCACAAGTTGCGATGCCTGCAGTTTGTAGTCCCTGCATGCACGGGCTATCTGCCCTGGCTGAAACCCGACAGGATAACAAATGGTGATTTCTTCAGGCAGCTTCCCTATGCAGACGTCCCAGGAACCCCTTTGGAAGAGTAACCCAGAGAGGGTTCTTCAGGGAAACCGCAGGCACGTCCAAAGCACGGAACTAATGAGGAGGACATGCATGGGGGAGTCTGTTTAGTAGCCACCTTATAGCTTGAAGTGAGCGAATTTTATTTGCTTTCTAAATCCATTTTCCTCTTGCCTAATACAATTGGAAGAGTGAGTTCCACCGCATTTTTTATGACGTATGAAATGTATTCTTTTTTAAAATCAGGTTTAAGCTTCTTGGCTTTGCTTCACGGTATGTGATGTCCCCTTTTTCTATGTACAGGTAACTCCACTGAAGACAGACAGATAAAGTTCTCTGTCGGCTCAGGGGAAGCACACATGCAGGGGTGCAGCACCCTCGTGTTGTAGCCAAAGTGATAAACCAGCCTTGCTCAGCGCAGCTCTCCATGCAAAAACCTCCATGGCAGCAAGGATCTCAAGCCTTGACTCCTTATCTTATCTTATCTTATCTTATCTTATCTTATCTTATCTTATCTTATCGTATCCTATCGTATCCTATCTTATCTTATCCTATCGTATCCTATCTTGTGTTCTGTGTGGTGGGTGGGTTTTTTTTTTTGAGTAGAGTGCCTTTTTTCAGCTATTTTGCCTTTGTAGAGTTTGGATGGGTGCCTTTGGTTTGTGTACGAAGTTTCGTCTGGTTGTTTTTCTGCTGTGCTGGTGGATGGTGGTGTTTTTTCTGTCTTGAAACCATCGTTACTGGTCTAATGTATCTCCTGCAGGTCAGGCAGTGTCACTTCTGGTGTGGTCTGACTCATTTCTGGTGAGCTGGTGGGTAGGTATGGAGGACTTGTGGTCCCTCCATGGAGAATGACTGCTAGAGGACTAAGAGGCAGATCTGTGGAGGGGTGAGAGGACCGCTGGCCCATAAGTAGTGACTGTCAGAGGACTAAGTGTACTTGAATTTATGTGGGCTTCCAAATACATGGTTATTTCTCCTGCCTGAGGAAGAGCCATGGGAAGTCATCAGCCACACGGAAGGACAAGGGGTTTCCCACGGCTACGTGGCTTCTTGGATTTTGTTTTTGAGTAAGACACCTACCAAGAGGCTGCTGTCATGAAGTTTAGGGACATTTTGTAAAGTCCTGCATTCAAGTATTTTGTGACTTGAACCATTGCTGACAAAGTGGTGGAGGTTTGTCTGCACATTTTGGATGCTTTGGAGTAGGACATCTGCTCATGGTGGTGACTTCAAGCAGGACTTGGCTCCTGTCTCAAGGCACAATGTCTGCTTAGGGCGAGGTTCATCATCCATGATTGTGAATGTGAACCCGTATTGCAAATAGGTTTCTTGGTCATTTTGGATTTTAAGGAGGCAATTTCTTGTCAGATCTGTTTCAATCATCCTTGGGTTTGCCTCTTCACATGGCTGGCAAAGAGCTCGTAAAGAGGAGTGTGAGAAGGGGCAGTGCTGCCATTTCCCTCTCGGTCGCTCGTGCTGCAGTTACCAGTTATCTTCCACCTATGGTTTCTTTGCAGGCATCTCTTTAAGCCACTTGTCTGTTTTGTGAGGGTAGTGGACCTAACAGGAGACCTTTTGTTCCTCATTGGTGCCTCAGAGCTTTAGCTGTCATTGTTTGTTTTCTTGCTTTTTATTTGCTGTGCTTTATTTTTGGAGCTTCCTGTAGCTCTTTGGGTTTCTGTGCTTAAAGGAGATCTCTCCAGCCAGGAGTGAGATGTCCAGAAAGGACTGTCCTTGTACACTGCTGCCAGCCCTCGGTCTGGAGAAGTGTCTGGCAGAGCTGTATGCTTAACAGTAATGTAAATCAAATGCATCTCAGGTGGGGACCCTTTAGAGCAAAGAAGAGAATGTAAGAAACACTTCAGGGATATGCTTCTGGTGAGGATAAAAGTACGTGCTTTAACATGAGTTTTGCATTCTTTGGCAGTACCTACTAAAAAGCCTGCTTCAGAAAAAGATGAAGAAATCGCTTCCGATTTCTGTGTCTGAGCAAAAGAACTAGTCTGCTCGCACAGCGAACTGATGCGAAGAGCCATTTTTTGGCATTATTGGATGCCCCATCTGACTTGTGACGCTTTCCTAGTGCCTAAGGTGGTGGTTTGTGCATGGCCCTGGCGTGTGCTGCTGGGTCCACATCCCTGTTGGTTGCCGGGTGCAAGGCAAGGGGCACATCCTCATTAAAAATTACTGGTCTAATTTCAGAAATGCCTTCTTTAACTTAAACATGAAACTCTTCTTAACCTCTTTGTGCACTTGTAGAAAAGCAGGGTGGGGTGGGGGGGTGGGGGTGTCTTCAGGAAGTGCCCGCAAAAAAGCCTTTAGGAGACCCTGTCCCTTGACTCACATGTGGGGTAGTGAAGAGTCTGAGAAAGTCACGGGTGTTTCGGTGTTCACCTAGGCAGGTTTTTGATTTTTTTTCTTTTGTACCTTACGTAGCTTATTTTTCTTTTATGTAGGAGACCTGTGAGGCTGGGAGGAAACGCTATGGGTAGGAGGGTTATTTACATACCAAAGGAAGATAAAATAAATACCTAAGTAAAGGTAAGCTTAACTATTCTGAGTCGGGGCTGTTCAGATGTTGGCCTGAACTTTTACTGAAATGGATTTGCTTGTGCTTTTCTTTCCTAGTTCATGTGTGGGTACAGGAGAGAAGGCAGCAGGCATACACATGAGATAAAGCCCCTTTTTATTACCAGCCATAAAGGTGCCTCCTGGCTGGGAGCCTGATAAGGACCCCGTACTTCAGTTCTTGATTCCTTATATGCAATCTTAAGGCTGCTCACCTATTCACCTTTACAGTCTATTAGTTTTGGCCACGAGGTTGCCTGTTGCCATTCACTTTTGAGTATGTGTTCACATGAACCCCCTGTGTAAGGACACTTTATGCATATTTATTAGCTGAGTTTGCACTATGTTGTTGCAACTTTACCTCTTTCAGCTGGTTTCTGTCTGGTTTCATCTAACAATAAACCCACTGGTATAGGCAAGGTCAGTCGATCAGGTCCTCTGGTGTCTGTCTTGGAAGCATCTTCACACAGGAGCTTTTTCTTATATACCGCAATCTGCTGGTCAGCTTTTCACCAGGGCTAGTTCAAAGCCTGCACAGCAGGATGCAACTGCTGCCTGACAAGTATTCTTCATATCCCACCGGAGCTCGATGGTGATAACACCATTTCTAGCTTTCCGTGGGAGCGAGGGAGGACCACAGCTCTTGCATCACAGCTTGGCGTGGTCTGGGAAGGCAAAGTGAAGAGCAGGTGGGAGTCATAGACACTTCTGTCCAGGGCTGTGAGCTGTGCAAATGCCAGCAGAAAGCTTTGGAAAGGTTTTTCACATGCTATAAAGAGTGTTATTCCGCAAACTGTTAGTGTGAGTCCTTTGTGGGCGCTAGTGGTTACCAGCAGCAGGTAACACATTTAAACAAAGTGGGCAGACCCACTGGGGGGTCCCCTAATGCTGCTGGCGTGTTTCCCTGCGCAAGTCAGTCAAATTGCCCTCTGATCCAGTGGGACTGTTCAGTGAAGGGTCCCTGTAACGGGACACTGGCAGACTGGTCAGGCACAAGGGTCTGGGCTTTCCTGTGACACTATAGACAGATCAAACACCTGGGCTTGAGAGGATTTCCACACACACCCTCCTTTTTCACGTGACACTTATACTCTTCGACCCCTTCCTCCCCCTCCTGCCATTCACCAGTTCCTCCTGTTTGTCCTCCTGTTCATTCTCTGTGATGGTGTCATCAGAACCTGGTCGGTTGGGTGCCTGGGACTCCGTGGTAGATAAAGGGATTCCCCATTTAGAAGCAGGTTTCTATATGCCTTTTCCTGATGTCAACAAGAGAAAAATGACAGGTGGACAAGTGGGGGTTTTAAAGGGTGCGTGGGTTGGAGAGAGCAAGAAACTGAGCTCATTCCACCGGGCATCCAGTGGGTACCTGCCCCTTATTAAAGTGTCATTATTTAAGTGCTGTTAGTTTTGGGTCTGTAGGGCAGGCAGAAGACCCTGGTGATTCCACGAGATTCACGCCATTCCTGTACAATTCTATGTGTATCAAGGCAGAAGACTTGTGCCCTGCAGGAGGGGAAGGTGCCATTTGTCATTTCCTCCACCAGTTAGCTATTGGAGGAGGAGTGAAAAGTGCTGCTTGATTTTCTAGACAGTGCTCTGTGCCCTGCTGCACTACCCTGTTTGGTGACAGGCTCATCGCAGCCTGGTTAGCTGGGTGCCTGGGACACTGAAGGCCTGTAAGCAGGGAAGAAGTCAGCCTGGTGCCCAGGAACCTTGAGGCCAGTGGGGAGGGTAGAAGAAGTCTGCCTGGCACACAGGACCTTCAGGTCCTGATGAGAAGGGGAAAGGGGTGGATAGGTGACCATCTCGGTCACAGAGCATGGCCATTTGCCTGATCAAATGGCATTCGCCATGCCAACCGCATTACCAGGGGCCAGGAGAAGGGGCACCGGTCACAAGTGCCGTGTTAATTGCCTTTCTTAAGTACTGGGATGGCAGCATTGCAGGGCCCAAAGAGCAGGTTAAGCTCAAGGCCACTGCTTTCATCCTCGTTCTCCCCGGCAGAGCACAAGCAGAGATGCATCCCTGCCCGCAGCTTCTCTGAAGGGAGTGCAGCAGCTCTTGCCCATTGCCAAGGCACTAGCTGGCGCTCAGTTTCATACCACAGTTTCATGCTTTGCCGATGAGTTGGTACAATAGTTTGGGAATGTCCCTTTCCTAACAGTCCCTCCTTTTCGTCTGACCATCAGGGTCACACTATACATTCATTAAGTTGTATGTCGAGTTTGTAAGGCAATATAAAAGTCAGGAGGTTAGCTAGCCAGATATATTTAAGGGAGATCCCGGACTTACTTCATGTAATGTTTTTTAATGAGTCTTTGTTTCTGTCAATTTCATTTTTCAGGGCTTGATTTACATATAAACCCCGGCGGCTGTTATTCAATCATGCCCACACTCTGTCCTGTAGTTCTAAAAGGGGGTGTGAGGCTAATCAATCCTGTGTTACCATTTATGATAGCAATTTGATTTCTTCCTTTAGGGCTGTAATACCACCTGGGGTTTCATTAATGGCTTTTTCTAATTCTCTTGATACATCTGCAATGTTTAGCAGCCCCTGACTGTGGGATGAAAGCTGTTACAGACAGGTGGAACTCGGTGCCACATACTATCAGAGGGCTCTAATGATTTTTCCCATAGATATCACTAGTGAGGAGCTACAGAGGCAGAAGATAAACTGTTTCTAAGCAGGGGGATGGCATTCCTGCACTTAGAAGACACATTTTGGCTCAGGCTGAGGCTAAATCCTCAAATGCCCATTCTTCATTTATCTAACGTTTTCCTGGGAGTTGTGTCAGTGGGTAGTATAATCTTCAAATATGTCTGACTCCTGTAAATTATTTCCTGTAAATAGGTTTGCATGTGCCTGATTGGGTTGTTTAGGTTAACCAGTGAAGGTTCAGACCCAGAGTAGGTGACGCACAGAAGTCGGGATCCTAGAGGTCTGTAGTCGCAACCAAACTTTTGACATTGCCTTCAGTTTGATTATGGCTTCCTGCAGAATACCGAGTTAACCTGTCTGTGAATATCCCCATTGTCTCAGAGCTTGCAGGGCTGATAAACTCCATCCTGGAAGTCATCTACAGCGTGATGGCTTATGAGAATAGGTTTTATGTAAGGGCTTCTGCAGAATCTTCCTTCCCAGTTCAGTGGATGTGTGGTATGTAGTAAGGTGTTGGAAGAATCTGTGGAGTGATAGCGTTTGCCTCTGGACATAGGAACAGATCTATGGAATGTTCCAGGCATAAGACTCGCCTTTTCATCTGTGTGGCCCTCGGATTTGAATAGTCCATTTGCAGCCATTTTAAGGCTTTATTGGCATTTGCAGTTCCCTGTCCCTACAGAGTGAGTAAGCTGGCCAATGTGTTTGCTCTCCAAGCATACCCAGGAGTCTCCTTTCAGACGAGTGATAAACCTTTCTTGGAGCAAAGGTGGTACGCTTGCTTTCCTCAGTGAAAATTCCTAATGTAGATGCAGGTTCTTGTACCACTGAGAATTCAATGGGACAGATACCCAGGGGAATTGATTTCTTGGAGCAGGGGGCTTTTAGCATATGTCCAACACCCGGGCTTGTTTGCATCTGCTGCTGTAGTATGAACTGTGGCCGTGGCTGGATTATGGAATGAATGCCTGTAATCCATGTTCCACCACCGGCTTATTAGCAAGGCTGCCATATTAAAATGTGGGCTTCCAAATCGCTGTTAACACTAAAACCAAACGGACACAAATAGCAAAAATAACTGTCCCTTGGATACGGAGGACAGCATGGAAATCAAAAGGCTTTCCTGACTCTAGAAAAGCAGGAGACATTTAAAGATTTAAACCAAGCAAAATGGTTTAACGTGGAAGCTGCTCATCAGCCCTGCCAGACTTCCACAAGCCCTTTCTATTTTATTTACATGACCCAAAAGGCCAGTGGGCCAGACAGCCTGCAAGCCATAGCCTACTACTCATCCGAGCCAGAGCTCATGATTCCCGGTGGGACTGCGTGGGCTGGGGCTGTTGCAGCAGCAGCGGGGCTGGCTGAGAAAGCACAAAGCTGTCCTGGGGCCCCTCCTAATGCTGCCGGGTCGTTCCTCACCAGAGCTCAAGCAGCTGTGGATGTGCCGCAGTTGGAAGGACACTGGTTGGTGGCAATGAACAGGAACGGGTCACTGGCTTCTCTGGCCGGGCTTGCCATACCTGCAGGGAGAGACACTGTGACACCCTGAGATGTCTGTTACGTTAAAAGAGGTGGAGTAATTTGGCTGAAAGTAAACCCCCTTGCTTTCTATCTCTCCTCACTGGAATGGGAGGTTAGGTGTGGCTAGGCTTAAATTCTGAGTGATATCCAATTTGCCACTACCAGTCCAGTCGTGTCTAATCTGTAAATTAAACTACCACGATTCTGGATACATTAATATCTCATGCTCATGAACTAGCACGGCCGTGCTCTAGGGTGCAGCCACGTTCAGTGAGAAACTGACAAGTGGCTAATTAAACAGTGCAGTCTTTATTTGTGCAACTGATGTACAGGTTCTTTGGATTGCCGGTGGTAGTGACTGTCTGCAAGAAAGCACATGCAAATATGATGTTATTAAGTACAAAATGCATGAAAAGGTTATAAATAATACAGCCCGGCTATAAATGTAAGGGAGTAACTCTCTATAGAGATATTTTTAATATTCCCGAGAAAAGTGCTTGGTCTAATCTCACCCAAGGCGCCCCAAGGAGGGGAGAAGCAAGGCTCAGCCTGTCGGCCGATGCCGGTAGTCAGAGACAGTCTGAGATGGAGTTTCCCCGACTTGCTCACGGTGATACCTTCTTCCCAAAATTCCCCATTTCCCTGGCTATTTTATATCCGTTCTACCTTTAAGGTGGACTTTGAGTGACTGTAGTCATACCTACCTTTTATCATGATTGGTGTAAATTTCTCTCACTTCACGTTTAAAGGGCTGTGAAGAATTCTCCCCCAGTGAGCTCTCACACCCTCCCACCTCACACTGCCTTTGAGCTCTCCCTGCCGCGCTCCTGTGCCCTGGGTGCCTGCAGGCAGAGCCTCAGCCCTGCTGCGCTTTGCAGAGGAGCTGCTGGTGGGCAGAGCTGTCTCTCTGCAGCGCTGCCCGCTTGCCAGGAGCTCCCTCCATGGCAGGAGCCCGGCCCAGCTCAGCAGCGGGGAGCAGCCCAAGGCAGCCCTTGCTCTGCCCCTCTGGGCTCCTTCCAGGTGTCCCTGGGGCTGCAGGGGAACCTACTGGGGAACAGGCTGAAGGAATCGCCGATGTTCCCTCCCTCAGCTGGGGAGAGACACTGATTTCAAGCAGAAGCATTTCTCCTATCAGAGACATGTCTAAAAATCACATTTTTCCCTCTGATTATTAGGCAGGACATGCAGACGACAGGCAGGGATATCCTTTACCCCTGATGATGGAAAAGGTTCAGCTGAGTCCACTGGGGCATCTCGTTCTGGGTTTCTGTTCTTATGACTGGAAGGAGACTCAGCTGCACCTCTCCCTACTCAGTCTTTTCTTGGCAGCCTACGCTTCCCCCGGACCAAACGGTGTCCTGTATCCCAAGGAGAGATAAGTTTCTCTCTGTCCTTTCCATCAGCTGGCTTGACTAGAGCTCCATTGACTATAATGACAGTTTTCATCCCTCTATTGCCTGATCAGATTCTGGGCGGTCGCTCCGTTGAATGTCCAGACAGAGGCCTGCAGCGTTCTGTGGGATGCCCAGGCTCTCACACAGAGCTGCATGTGGCTGGCAGGTACAGCACAGGAAAGCCACCCCCCTTGACAGAGAGCGTGTGACACATTCACTGAATCCCAAACGAGCCAGGGCTGGAAGGCAGCTCTGGAGATCATCTAGTCCAACCCTGTGCTAAAGCAGCTTCTCCTCGAGCAGGTTGCACAGAGCCACGTCCACGTGGGATTTGAATGTCTCCAGAGAAAGAGACTCCACAGCCCCTCTGGGCAGCCTGTACCAGCGTTCTGTCACCCTCAAGGTAAAAAAGTGTTTCCTCTTATTCAGAGAAAACTCTTGCAGTTTGTGCCCGTTGCACCTTGGCCTGTTGCTGGGCGCTGCTGAAAAGAGCCTGGCCCCGTCCTCTTGGCGTGCCCTTAAGGTATTTATAGACATGAATTGACCCCCTCCTGGTCTTCTCTTCTCCAGGCTGAACAGTCCCAGCTGTCTTGGACTTTTGTCTAAGGGAGATGCTCCAGCCACCTCATCATGCTTACAGACCTCGGCTGGACCCTCTCTAGGAGCTCCCTGTCTCTCTTGCACTGGGGAGCTGTTGTGGTTTAACGCCGGCCAGCAACCAAGCACCACGCAGCCGCTTGCTCGCTCCCCCTCACCCAGAGGGATGGGGAGGAGGATCAGGAAGGAATGTAAAACTCAGGGGTTGAGATAAGAGCAGTTTAATAGGTAAGAGCCGCACACACAAGCAAAGCAAAGCAAGGGATTCATTCACTGCTTTCCCTCGGCAGGCAGGTGCTCAGCCACCCCCAGGACAGCAGGGCTCCATCGCATAACGGTTACTCGGGAAGACAAACGCCGTAATGCCGGTTGTACCCCCCTTCCTCCTTCTTCCCCCAGTTTATATACTCAGCATGATGTCATATGGTATGGAACACCTTTTTGGCTAGCTTGGGTCACCTGTCCTGGCTGTGTCCCAGTTTCCTGTGCCCCTCCAGCCCTCTTGCTGGCAGGGCCTAAGGAACTGAAAAGTCCTTGATTTAGCATAAACATCACCCAGCAACAGCTAAAAACATCAGTGTGCTATCAACATTGCTCTTACACCAAATCCAAACCACAGCACTGCACCAGCTACTAAGAAGAAAATGCACTCTATCCCAGCTGAAACCAGGAGAGGAGCCCAGCACTGGACACAGCACTGCAGGTGCAGCCTCTCCAGGGCAGAGCAGAGGGAAGCCCTGCAGACACACCGGGTGCCTTTGTGCAAGCCACAGAGTGCCACCACTGCAGTGCGGTGAGCTCTGTCCTCCCTCTGCCTGGCAGATGCAGAGCAGCCCAGCAACACAAGGCACATCACACCACGGTCTCTATTCGTGTGCCTGCATTCTCTGGCTGCTGCGTTTTCTCTCCACCAAGCTGTGGAGAGAATCACCCCCTCGGTGGTTCAGTCAGGGAACACACCAAGCAGTTTCACAGTGGTCCTGTAAGCACCACCTTGTCATTCCTGGAGATCTCCTTCACGCCCTCCAAAGGCCCTCAGGGGCAGCAGATATCTTCAGGCATGAAGAGAGCTTTGCAAGCTGGTGTTTCCAAAGTCTAACGAGGGCAGACAGGGTCTCCACAGGTCTGACAGAGCTTTCTGGACCCTGGAAGCCCTGGCAGCTGGTGCCGCTTGGGCTCCTTGTTGCCTTTACTAATAAAAGCAGTGAAATTTTGTTGGGGTTTTTTTTGGTTTGTTTTTCCTTTAAAATATTTTCTTTTTGCTTGCCTTTAATTTTTTTTTTTTTTTTTTTGTCCCCCAGGCATCTTCAGAGCAGTAATACAAGTCAGATAAGGAAACACTCTGGCCAGGTCATCTTAGAGACAAGATGCCTTCACAAAAGGAGCCTCTTGGGGCACAGGGATTCTTCAGCCACATTCACCCAAGCAAGCCTGCTGACTGCAGCGTTTTGAGAAGCATAATGGAATGCCATGTGCCCAAGCACGACAGCTGTTGCTGAAGCGTGTGAGTGAGGAACGGGTGGCAGAGGCACACCCTGCTTGACATCCAGCTGCTGGGATCCTTCATTCCCAGGGTGGCATTGGGTGCTGCCAGCTCCTGTGGCCTGACTCTGCAGCCAGATCAGCCGGGAGGGAACTTTGCACATGCGCCTGTCGGATGCCAGCTGCAAGAACAGCGCTGAAGGAGACTTGGAGCAAAGCTGACTTTGTCCTGGATGGCGAGGTCATGGTGTGACATTGAGATCAGCACTGCACTGGTAGCTGGTCCAGGGAAATGGTGCTGGAGCCCCACTGGTCCTGCCATGGCAGGGGCAAAAATGGCTGCTCCCAGCAGGGCAGGGGCGAGGCAAGATGCCCTGAGCAGGGCAGGGACAAAACTCAATGCCCCAGGCCAGGCAGAAGCAAAGCTCACCACCCTGATTGAGGCATGGGCATAAAGAGCCCCCTGCACGGGGCAGGAGTATATCCAGGTACCCTGTGCAGAGAAGGGGCAAAAGCAGCCTCCCCAGGCAAGAGAGGGGGAACAGCAGCCGTCCCCAGAGGCACGTGATGATAAAAGCCACCCAAGCAAGGCTGTGGCCTAACTGGATGCCCCATGCAGAGGGTGCATCTTGGGGGACAGATGAAATTCTTTGGCAGTGAACCTGTCAGAGCCCAGGTGCTTTGCTACACGAGCATCACAGACGCCGTCCGGTACCTGGGATGAGTGGCAAAGAAACCCTGCGCAACGCGACGGTGCCAGCCACAGCTGTGCACGGGCAGCTTCCAGCCCGGGGCAGGCGTTGACTCCTCTGGCTGTGCGGAGCGGGGAAGAGGTGGGAGCTGTGCCGGCGGCCGAGCAGCCCTTCGCCAGCAGCACGTGGGGAAGCCCAGCGGCACCGGCTGCTGGCTGCAGGGGAGGTGCCCAGGCTGGGGCGGCTGCCTGGCTGCAGTGTGTTGCCGTGCGGCCCCGTGTCACAAAGGGGCAGTGATGGGGCACCCACCCGGAACTTGTGACCTCACCTGGCCGGGGCTGGACATCCTGAGCAGCGGGACGGCCAAAGCCAGTTGGGCTGAGCTGTCCTTCGGGGTAACTAGGCTCATTCGTTGGCTGCTTGTGTGGTTACCTGTTTCCAAGCATTTATCGTGTAGTGCTGACTGCTCCTTGTCTTCCATCCTCTTTCAAAGGTAATTATGGTCTGACTTTGGGGAGAGATCCTAGAGGAGGTAGGTAGGGGATAAAAGTGTAGGCTGGTCTCTACCTCCCGAGCTGTGTGCTGGGGTCTTCCTCCTTTCTAGGCTGGTCAGACAGGTGCTATGGGTAGAGTTCCTCTTTGCTAATTCTTATTTCTTTGCCATAGCCTAGTCTAGGGAAGTAGGGAGGTGGCAGCCCGAGGCATTGAGCTCAGCCTAGACTGACCAGAAGCCCACCTTGAACTGAAGGAGCAGGAAGGAAGAGCGAAAAAGGAGCCCAGCATAGGCAGCCGTTAAAGTAGCAACCAAAAGCTGGTCACTCCTGCAGACAAGGTGGAAAAGGATGGGCTGGAGAGCTGGAGGGCTCTGCTGCTAATGGTAGCCACAGGCAGTTGCCACTGGAACACTTTTGATGGCAAGTGCTGGTCTGTGGGTTGCATTTGTGGTTGGTTTTAATGATTTTGTTGAGCTCCAGTGATTTCATTGCAATCAGGTGACGGGATTGGCGCTGATCTTCTCTTTCTGGAGCGCGTCGTGACATCCTTGGTCACCCAAAGCTTTCCCCTCTGTCCCTGAGAGGAGCGGCGGCTGCAATGGGGAGCGACTCCCATGAGTAACAGCTTCACCAGCAGGCTTGGGCTTTGTGAACCCCCAAATGCAATGGGCACAGCTGGTGCTCCATGCCTGAATACTGATGTGGGGACAACCTCAAGGGAATTCTGAGGCGTTTCCTGAGAGCAGCCAGACCTACCCAGGGGGTTTCAGTTGGACGCAGGAAAACACATTTGGTCACTCCTCTGCCATTCTATACAAGCCTTTGAATGATGACATTGCTAGTAGAATGACCTGAGGTCAGTAGGGTTCCCTTCTGGGCTAGGTGCTTGCTTGTTTTCATCAAGTTACAGCCAGCAAAAGGGAAGACTTGACCTGATAATGCAAAACTCGAGGGAAAGACAGGTAGTGCAAGCCCAGAAATCAGAGTGTGGGTTTGTTGGACTTCCAGCAAAGTAAGCAGGTGAACAGGCTATTTTCCAAAATGCTTTCCTCACCAGTAAATTCCAGTGGCAGTGTTGAGCTTCCCGCAGTGTTTCTGGCTTGGGGGTTGGAGCTGGTTGTCCTGGGTGCTCCTGCATACAACTCAACTTTTCAAATATGCTTTTGTGCAACAGTACCGTCTCATCTCTTCTCAAACATCATTTCCCTGCAGTGGTTGCCGAGGGAATGGCTCCGCCGCAAAGGATCCACTTGCCCCCAGAGAAGATTCACATGGAGTGGCAGCAAAGGCAGAGACCTGGAGCAGGCCTCTACAACCCAGGCACTACGTGCTTTGTCAACGCCGTCCTGCAGTGCCTGACGTACACCCCGCCTCTTGCCAACTACCTGCTCTCTCGTGAGCACAGCAGCTCCTGTGAGTATTTGTAGGAACATCTCCTTGTCAATCTGTCACACACTTCCCAAGGACCTCCAGAACCTGGAATTAGAGGCAGGTGAAAAGTAGCCTTTCTTTGTCAGCTGCTCCCAAGTTAGTGTTCTTGGACACTCAAGCCTGGAAGCCGCTTGTCCTGTCGAGGTGTGTGCACTGTCAGAAAGATGCCTCCTTCTAGTCCCAGGCGTCGTTCCCTATTCCTGCAAGTTAAACTCTGCTGATTGCACAGCAAACTTCTGTCAGTGAAGCATCCCTCTCAGGAAAGTCTGCTGTGCACTAAGATGTCCTGGGCTTGCGAGGCCATTGGCTCCTTGGGAGGAGTGGAGATTGTTCTTAGAATTCCAAGGTCTACATTAGGTTTCCCATCGCTATGGGTATTTTTCTAACCTGAGAAGCTTGTTCCCCTTCCTCCCTCTTCAGGTCGCCAGCAAGGCTTCTGCATGATGTGCATTATGGAAGCACATGTTAACAATGTCTTGCACACATCAGCCAGTGCCATCATGCCCACAGCCATCATCAATGCCCTCCCACGTAAGTAATCTCAGGTGCTTTGACATGTTATCCTTTGTTATTATAGGACTGAAGTACTAACAACTTCTTTTTTAGAAATAGGAGACTATTTCAAGCTTGGCATGCCAGGGGACGCCTATGCATTCTTACACTGTACTGTCACTGCCATGCACAGGGCTTGTACGAGTGGACACAGTGAGTAAGTACAAGCAAATGACCGTTCAATGTTCCCAAGCCTTTTGGTCTCCTTGATGTACCCCCATCAAGGAAACCCTATGCACAGGGCTTTCAGACAAAGGAAAACTCTTGGAGGAGGTAACTCTGCCTTCCCATTTCCTTCCAGCTGTGACATCTCTACTCAAGCAACTACTATCATCCATCAAATATTTGTGGGCTTTGTGAGATCCAGAGGTATGTTTCCACAACCATTGCTCTCCTTGGACTCATCTGTGCCCTGCTGTCTGCCTGTGAGAAACAGATGAGCATGTGGCTGGTGTAGTAGGTATAAAGAGCGTGAACGGTCACAGTCAATTGACTTCCCCTGTCACTGAGCATTTCCGTTTGCCTTCCAGTCACGTGCTGCAGCTGCAATGCAGTTTTCGATTCCTGTGTGTCCTTCCTGCATATTCCTTTGCATATCAAAGTAAGTGGGTTTGTCACTGTGCTTCGTGGCGTCCCAAGCCCCTTGTAGCTTTCTAGAATCAACACAGTTATCTTAAAAATGTCTGCTGTGAACACAAGAGAGCTCGGTGAGGGGTGGGAAGTGGTATGGATGGTGTCCTTCTGCAAAGGCCATGGCAGTGCTGTCCCTTGGAGCTGCTGGCTTTAAGCTGCACAAGCACGCATTATCCCCTCTGCACCCGTGAGGGACTCTCAGCCTTCTTCTCTTTGCCCTCCCCCAACACCCATCTGGCTCCTAGGCTGATGGCTCGTGTTGTTTTCATTACTGATGACCCTGCACACCGTCAGTAGCTGAACTGAGCGGTGGCACGGTGAGGTAGCTCTTCGTAACGCCGGGAACCTCTGGGAAGGGAGGGAAATGTTCGGCATCATACCCTCTTTCCGTCTCCCTCTGGCCAAGGTTTGCAGGGTCATGGTGGGTCTCCTCAGCGGCAGCCACCTGCGTCTTGTGGGCAACTCCTCCTGAGTGCTTGTGCGAGGGCATTTCCCCCAGCTCAGAGCTCTCCTTTCTCACCCCTCCAGGCAGCCTCATCTGTCACCGCAGCTCTGGAGAACTTTGTGAAACCTGAGCAACTGGGTGGTGAAAACAGCTTTCGATGTAGCAAGTAAGATGATTACTGACAACAGATTAATACTTGTTTCTGCGTGAAAGTGCTGCGTGTCATCGAGCAGAAGTAGCTTCAATGCACAATCAAGAGACAAATTTTTTTTCATATGGCCTTATGGTACTGAAGTCTTAGCATAGCGTAAGGATGTGTGAGACAGGAAGGGTTGTCTGGCCGCCTTGGGGAAAGACAGGGTGCTTTTCAGCACTTGCCTCTCTGCTTGTTTTCAAGGTGTGACAAGAGGGTTACAATTCTCAAGAGGGTTACAATCGATTGCGCGCCCAGGGTTCTCACGCTGAGACTGGGAAGGAGTGATGCCATCAGCGAGAAGATCAACAAGGTGTGTACGCAAGTGGAGGGCAACTCGTTCTCTTCCTGGAGAAGGAGATTTGCCAAAGCAGGGCACTCTGTCACAAGCTGTTCAGGTTGAGCTTCTCACGTTCCCTTCTGGGGAGAGGAGAGTTCCCGTGGGAAGGCAAGCATATACTCTGCCCTGACCAAGCTGTTTCGGGCAAGAACAGTTTCCTGCCACCAGTGCCACCAGCACGATGTCTTCCTTCGGGAAAAAACGAGTGTTGATGAGCCACAAGGATGTATTTCTACACCGCTGGCGCCTGGTCTTGGCAGGCTATTTCATGTAGTATTCCAGGATCCTTCCTGAGCCCTCTTGGTCTCTCCGCAGTTTTTCTCGTATCCCCTATACTTGGATCTCGGGCCATACATGTCTCAGGCAGCTGGAGAACCGCTCCACTACGCCTTATATGCTGTCCTGGTGCACAGTGGTGAGAGCTGTCGTGAAGGACACTTTTTCTGCTACATAAAGGTAAAGAGCCACCTCCTTCGTAGCGGGGCGGAATGTGTGCTGGGGAAGGCAAACTTTGATGGCGGTGGTTTTGGTAGCCAAGGTTTTGGGGGAGAAGGTCTCCTTACTGGCTGGATGGGACTTGGTTTGGTGGACTCTTGCTTTTTTGTAGTTTTCTGCCTGTGTTGTTATGGAGAAACCATGCAGTTCATCCCCAGATGTCCTTGCCTTTCTTTGACAGGCCAGCAACGGGCTGTGGTACCGGATGGATGATACGTCTGTGACCTGTTGTGGCCTGTACACAGTTCTCAAGCAGCAAGCCTATTTACTGCTTTATGTCAGGTAACAGCCAGCACTAAAATGTGTCCGGGATGCATTTCCTTTTCCCGGTTTTGCTGTTTTTCCTCAGATCTATCGAGTCTGTCTTTCTTAGGAGACAGTGACTACCTGTGTCATCCAGTGCTGATGCATGTGAACTACCCCTCACCAGTCCTTATCTTCCCTTGCTGGGCTTTAGGCTGCTGCCCTGATGTAAACTGCTCCTTGTCTGCTATCGGTAGCTGGCCGATAGAAGAGTACGTGGAGGGGGCCTACAGGGAAGATGGAGAGGGACTCCTTATCAGGGAGTGTAGTGGTGCGGTGAGGGGCAGCAGTTTTAAACTTCAGGAGGGTAGATGTAGAGTCAGTACTGGGAAGAATTTGTTTACGGTGAGGGTGGAGAGACACTGCAAGAGGTTGCCCAGAGAAGCTGTGCATGCCCCCTCCCTGGAAGTGTTCAAGGACAGGTTGGATGGGGCTTTGAGCAACCTGGTCTGGTGGAAGGCGTGCCGGCCCATATCACGTGGTCGAAACTAGATGGTCATTAAGGTTCCTTCCAACCCAAACCCTTCTGTGATTTTATGATTCTATGAAATGGAGGCAATAGAGGGTAGGAGGACAAGGTCTTGCTGTGACAGGGGTCGACCTGGTGGGAAGACCCCAAATGAATTTCCCATTTGTAGACTTGACATGACTTCTCACTGTCATAGAAACCGCTCCAAGTAAATGAGTGAACCCCAGTGAAAGCTTCAAGAGCAGCCCTAAGCAAACATCACTTTTTTTTTTTCTTGGGGTTTTTTCCCCTGTCCCCTAGGTGCTCTGATTTGAAAACTGATCAGCAGACTTCATCCTCATCTGTGCTATCATACACCCGCTCCTTCCACAGTCAGTGGGAGGCCAGCAGCCAGCTGGCAGGTCCTGTGGGACCACAGGATCAGCCTTGTTGGACTAAGGTAAGTCTGAGGAGGTGGACCAGGGCACCAGATGGACAGTGGGTTTCTTTCTGGGGTCTTGGCATTGCTCTCTTCTGCCTTTCCCCCCACCCCACCCCACCCCACCCCACCCAGCTTTCTTCACAGCCACAATGCTGCTCCCTCTCAAAGCATCCCACCTAGATCCATCCTACTTGTGTGCCTTTGGGCCCTCTACCTTCACAGCCCTCCAGGAGGGCCTTTGGGAGGTCTTTAGCTGTCCCCTCACAGAGATTCTGGGGGTTCCCCACTGCTCTGTTTCTGTCAGGAGGAAAGCACAGGAGCTTTTCGCATCTCTCAGCAGGACATGGCGGTTGGCATGGAGGACTCTCCAGAGAACAGCAGCTCCTCCACTAGAGCCAGCACCAGCCAGCTCACCTGGGCAGGTGTGCGAGAGGCAGCTGTGAGTTGGCTGTGGCCCATCTTGTCAAGCAGGCTCAGCATCACCGCCTATTTGGGCTCGTGCTTACGTCGCTGGTTCTGCAGCTGTAGAAGGCTGGTGTCTGCATGCCCACGCTGGGCATGTGCGCCTCACGCTGTGCAAAAACGTGGCAAGAAAGGGGAGCGCAGATCCAGCCCTTATTCCTACATACAGAGGAGTGGTGCCAGGAAGAGAACCTGCAGCAGATCCCTGCGGTGGGGAAACATTCTCCGCAGCTGATTTGCGCACCCCACAGACTATGACCACTCAGCAGAGAAGCAGAAGAGGAAAACTAGTCCATGTGGTGACCAGGGATAATGCAGCTCCAGGGCCCTCCAATGGCAGCTCCCAGTATTCTCCTGCACGCAGGGCTGCTCGGGATCAAACCCTGCTGAGGCAGAGAGAGCAGAGCAGACCCTTGCGGCATGGGTACGATCTCCACAACCGGTTTGTGAACTACACAGAGTACCACCATGCAGGTAGCAGGAGGAAAAGGAGGAGAGTTTTGGTGCACTAGAGGTGCGGCTCAGGGAAATACTCAGGGTGCTGCAGTGGAGACAGGGGCAGGCTGTGACCCTGGATGAGGGTGGAGCACAGCATCTGACTTCTGCAATGTCAGAGAGGAGGAGGTGGAAAAGGATCCAGGAAGCACTAGAACTGCCCCCAGCAGGGACCAAGCTGCACAAAGGGCACCAGCAGCCCACCCTGTCCCTCCTCTCAGTGCTGCCTGTGGCCAGGAAGAGCTCACAGGAAGCTTCCAGAGACTCGGACAGCTCTGCCAGCTGGCCCACCTGCCCATGGGTCCATCAAGGAAGAGCTTTGATCCCTGTTCTGCTTTGGGGATCACCTTGCAAAAACAACACACATTTGGAACCCACAGGCAGAAAAGCCAAAGCCAGAATTGAAAGCAGTTGTTGACCTTGCACGTGTAATTGATGGGGCATTTACTTCTCTGTAGGTTCTGGGGGAACTGGTGGAAATACCCAGTGTGGGAAGTTTATGCTATGGGATTTTGAAAGCTGTGTGCTTGCATGGGCCCTTCTTGCAATCTTTTTAAATTTGGAGTTCAAG
Organism: Falco naumanni; assembly: GCF_017639655.2. Lineage (NCBI taxonomy): Eukaryota > Metazoa > Chordata > Aves > Falconiformes > Falconidae > Falco > Falco naumanni. The sequence goes on along the minus strand of NC_054061.1, from coordinate 65,239,788 downwards.
TCACTGAAATGGAAATGGGCTGGATGAGCCAACAGTGAGCAGGGCTAAAATGGACTGAACAGCCAGGCCCAGCGGGGGCTGCTCAGTGGCACCGAGAGTAGTGTGAGGCCAGAACTAGCAGTGTCACCCAGGGGTCAGTACTGCGTCCAGTCCTCTTTGACAGCTTCCTTAACTAACAGTCTGCATGACGGGGCACAGGGCACCCTCAGCAATTTGGTAGATGGTGCCAAAGCGGGACGAGCAGCACTTAGGCCAGGGGGCCGTGCTGCCATCGCGAGGGACCTGGGCAGGCTGGAGAGGTGGGCTGACAGGGACCTCATGCAGTTCAGACCTGCTTCAGCACACACAAAGCAGCCCTGTGCTTGATGGCAGAGGCAATGTACCATGAAGCCTAAAGAGTGAACGAACAGAGGGGAGGAGTTAGGGCAGACTCCATCATAACTTCAGGGATCAGTCAACAGGCTGAACTTGTCTCCTCCCACACAGGGACACCTACTGGGCAAGAACTTTATTCTGTGACTTAACTCATGCTAGCTATTGTTAGCCGTATGGTTTTCAGCTTGTTTTACAGTCAGTGTGCTATCACCGGCAATCATTGAACCTTATTCTGAGACAAACTTGTGTTTTTTTGGATAATAAGCATCTTCAGCTGAATCCATTTTTTGTATAAATCTCTGGATATTTGAGTAGTTGACTCCGTGATGCTGTCACCAGGGGTCCCCGAATAGGTTGGTCAAATCACCCCCCGATACAGGGGGCTGTCAAAGCACAGGTAGCGGGGCAGGCTGGTCGGGCACAAGGGTCTCATCTTTCTTGGGAAATCGACAGGGAAATCAAAGAGAAAGGGTTCAAGGATACCCCCCTTTCTTAACGTGACACCCCCTCAAGTTCCAAATGTCCCCGTACACAGTTTCTTCCTCCATTTTCCAAATGGCCCTGAAGGAACTGGGGAAAAAATTTACCCAAATCTCAGCAACCAAGATGATTTTCACCGAATCACAGAATGGTCGAGGTCAGAAGGCACCTCTGGAGATCAGCTAGTCCAGCCCCTGCTAAATCAGGTTCACCCAGAGCAGGTTGAACAGAATGACGTCCAGTCAGGCTCTGAATGTCTCCAGCAGAGAAACTGCCTTTTACTTGAATGTGCAGTGTCTTTGGGAAGGTAGTAAAAAAGCCTTCCAAACTGTTCTTCTCATGTCACAGACTTGTTTTGCAAACATCTGCAAAGCAGCAGTGGTTGCCAAGGCTGTCTCCTCCTGGAGATAACATTCACGGAGACCAAAACTCTCACCCTGCCTGAGGAATGGTGGCATTCCAAAAAAGAGCTGTAACAAGGTCCTCAAACCCTTGCCACGTCCCTGCAGCACTGACTTGGGAGATCCTCTTGATTTGGCATCACCTGGAAGCTACGCTGACACCACTCCAGAGGGCTATCCTTCACAGCACCAAGCAGTTGCTCTTGGGAGGACAGGCTTGCTTCTTCTCACTCTCCATCTCAAAGCCCCCATACTGAATTCCCAGTACTATTTTCTTTTTAAAATAAAAGTCAACCAAACAGCCACCCGCAGCAAAACCAGGTGGAAGACGCTTGCTTTGAACTAGATGTCAGGACTTTCCCTATCCTACAGCTCAGTCCATGGCCATGTGGTCCATGTGAAGGCACCCTCCAGATCACCAGCTTCTCTTTGGGTGCATTTCAGATTTCACAAATTGGCAGGGCATTTTTACTTGCACACTATAAATATCCATTACACCAATACAGGTACGAGTATGACAGCAGCTACAGAATGCTGTGAAGGAAGTTTCTGAAATTGTAGCCACATAGGGTAGAAGCTCCTGATCTGGCTTCGGTCAATCTGGGACCATCACTGGGAACCACGGAACCTGGCCAGCACAAGGTCTGTGAGGTAGCAGGTTAAATGAGGCAGAGGAGAAGCCCACCACTCTGCTGAGCTGGGTTCTTGGCACCAAGGTACCTCTGTGACATTTTCACTGTGCTGCAGTGTAAAGATGGCCTGTGATTTTCAAAAACTGAAGATCAGTCTTTAAAATGCAACTCCTTGGACAATAATAACATTGTGTCAAGTAAATACATACACCCCTCACCAGTGGAGTTTTGGTTTTTTTCTTTGTACCTTTGCTGCTTCTGCAGAAGCCAGTAGCGCAGAGGGCTGAGGGTACAGCTGCACAGAGTGGCTTCTGTTTTGTGAGCTCTAACTGATGTGCGGAATTAGACTCTATAACTCGAAAGTTATAAAGTAGGTATGTTTATTGCGCACAGATGCACGGGGGATCGCTCCTCCACAAGCGTGCATACCCGAAGTGACGAACCATCTCACATTTATACAATGAAACAAATGAATATTCAATTAACGCCTATACATATTCGTTACCTAAACCCCGCTTCGTATGTTAATTAGCTTATCAGTCCGTTTCCTGGAATGTGGTGGTCTTGCAGGTTTGTAGGTGATTCATGTTCTTGTGACCATCGATCTTCTTCAGCAAGGAGTGGTGATTCATGTCCTTGTGACCATCCAATCTTCTCCAGCAAGGAGACTTAGCACTCCCTCCCTCTAGATAGCATTGGAATATCTCTTAAATAGCCCCTTTGTTAGAGGAAGAAGGGCAGGCGTCTCCCCGTCTCCCCTTTGTTAGAGGAAGAGGGGCAGGCGTCTCCTCAAAACTGTAGTTGTCTCCTCAGAGCTGTGTGCCTATGTGACCAGACACCGCACCCATGACTAGTCACCATACCCACATTCCTTGAGCAGACATATACAATCACAATCGATGTCCATTGTCCCCATTTCACACTATTTCTCCATATCAATCCCCCCTTTTTATTAAATTAAGTAAATTCTTTTACTTAAGCAGTCTTCCCGAATGATATAAAGCATCATACATAAGTGTTACCCTTTTAAACATTCTCCAAACCCACAAATATAACATAATGGTTAGTATTAAGGAAATTCCTAAACTGATCAATAAGATCACAATGGGGTGTACCATAGTGTTAAGAATTCCTGTTGCAGAAGGTGACCAGCCAAAGAGAGCATCCCACCAATTATGGTTTCCATCCTGTTCTACCTTTTTTAAAACTTTCTTGATCCCCTCTACATCATGATGGATCATAAGAAGAGTTTCATGTCCCTTTTCTTTGGTTTCTTTCAGTATACGTTGTAAATCTGCATGTTTTAATAGTTCTTTTATACTGCTTATATTTAGTCCTATGGGGGTAGGAATTATCATCTGTGATAGGGTAAAGTTGGATTTTAAGAATTGATGAGACACTACTGGGGCTGAGTAACTAAAATCACATCCTGTGATAGTAGTAAAATTACAAATACAATAATTTGAATATTGTGCAGTCTCCTTTACCTCCCCATCTACGGTTATTGTGTTACACTTAGTTCTCAAACATGCACATCCCTTCCCTGCATATATAATTACTGTTTTCAAGTTTGCATTTGGTCGGGCCTCGAAATGACATATTTTTGATCTGTATCTAAACAAGTATCCTGAGCCATTATAGTATTGCTTTCACAGAGGAAGCCCTGCTGTTCTCGCGTAATACAAGATTCTAAATCTACTGTTTGCCACTTGTCGCCTATCTTTCTGGCCCATGTTCTGTGTTCAAAAGGGTATAGGAGTACCCCATTATGGTTAATTCCAAGGGCTACAATGGGGTGTATGGTAATTATTACTGCATTATGTATGGTTAATACAAAAGCTGTGATTGTGTGTGTGTTGGGGCCGTAGGTAAAGTTCACCATATTCTACCATGACTGGAGTTTTCTTTCTACTTCCGTAGCATTGTCCCAAACCATCTTTCGAATTTCCGTAGGAAATATGCCTTCCTCTCCTTCTCTTATTATGGATGCAGCTATTGATTGCATCCACATTTGGGCTTGGATACAACTTAGAGCCAGGGCGACGTCGTCCTGTAAACCACCTAATGCCTTAGTGATGGGTTGATGATCTTCCATGTTGATTTGTTCCCACCTGGGGAGTACCTTCGATATCAACCATTGGTGCGCCCCTAATGCCAATAATGAAGATTTTAGTGGTTGTTGTAGTTTTGATAGATCGGCCGTGGTGGCGGCTAGTTTATTCATTTACCAACCTCTGAGTCTATGGAATTTAATACTCCAAGTCCTGTTCCCAATATTCCAGTTACATCTCTCACTATTCGGCTTTGATAAATATTTTCCCTTTTCTTAACCAAGTTGTCCATCCCTCATAAGAGGTTCGTAAGAAG